>NW_022280042.1:7441206-7477371 GCF_004355925.1 Anarrhichthys ocellatus
CCCAGAATGAGCTGGAACATGTTGCCGGTGAGAGGGAGGTCTGGGTCAGCCTGCTTGGCCTGCTGCCACCGCGACCCGACCCCGGATAAGCGGAGGAAAATGGATGGATGGATGGAATCTTTAGGGTTCATGAGGGAGGATCAAACATAGTCTGTACTGTAGCCTTCTAGTACATTTGAGGGTAACAGGAGGGGGAAAACCATCTCAAGCTATGCCTTTTTTGAGTGAGGATGGATGTTATTCTCTGGGTTTTGGTAGGTCATGCCTGAGTTAAAAAAGGATAGAGCTGAAACAGCCACTTTATAATTGGAGCTGAGTCAGCAGGTGAATGATTGCAAATCTGCCCTATGGGATCATCACCATCATTATGATGTATCAGAGAAAGGGAAAAAAGGGTTATTACTGTTGTGTGTAACCTTGCCCTGGGCCCTGCTAATTAGTTAGACTAATACCAAACACTGCCAGCTCCAGATAGGCTGTCACTCTAGCAAAGTCCAGAGTCGGTGTTGCATGTGTAGAGTGATACTGAGACAGTGGAAGTGAGGAGTATGGAGGCTGTCCTTTAACCTTGAGTTCAAGACCCCTGGACAGCAAACATCCATCCTGCTGAACTGTCCTAGAGCTCAGGCAGACACTGAATTCCTACCTGCTCCTGAGATGTTCAGCCAAATGAGAACTTCCCTCTTCAATCAATAGTATAAGACATCATTAGTCCCTCCAGTGTCATTGCTAAATCATTTAAAATTGGCTTTGTCATGCAGAATTTAGGGACGCTGCCCGCTGTCAAATAGCCGCGGTCCACTTAATGTAACACATGATTTAAAGGTTGGGACCGACAAGGGGTTTATTCTCCAGATTGTGTGGGTGTAAGAAAACTAACATGGTTAATTACATGGGCTGCCAACAAACCAGCAGTGATTTCCCCCGGTGGTTGTAAAGGATCTCTGTTACTATGAGGCATTTACTCCGACCTTATCCCATGAGACAGGCTCAGAGTACTGTAGGCTGTGCAGCAGTCGTTAAATAAACCCCACACTGCCTAATCCACTCAACATCAGCTCATTCATGACCACAGAGTGGAGCGGACAGTAGACATGTATGAGTATTTATCTGGTTTAATCTGGATGATCTGCATATTTGTTCACTGCACATCATGACCGGACATAAAGTCTTTTTGAGAGGCAGAGACAGAGGTTCTCCAGAAATCTGATGTTTTCTGTTGTTTTTATACCTATATGGCACAAATGTCTAGGTGGGGGTTAGTCCATTTTGACTGATACACTATCAGAAGACCTCTATTTTCCAAATCATGGGCTGAGATAATTAATTTATAATTGTCAATGATGATGTATCTTGATGGCGATAAAGTTGTGATAATCAGTTGAATCAATGAGGGTATACCCATGCCAGTGCTTCCTCAGTGAGACAACAACCTCTGTGTTAATCTCCCAACTGGCATTGGCCTTTAGCCTCCCAGCAGCTACAGCCGCTGGTGCTGGGGTTGTTTTTGAAAGGGAGAATATCCCACTATAAGCTTGACTCTACCAGCTCGGTTGGTCCATTCATTTTTAATCTGTTAGGTATGTGGAGCAATTTGGATCGGGCAGCCAGGCCTTGGCCCCTAATCCGCGGATCTCACCACGGCAAATGACTGCCCACACCCAGGAATGACCCCCACGGTCTCCAAACGCGCTCTCTGTTTATTTATGCCTCTTGTTGTTATCATTGGCCCCCTGATCTCCGCTTTGGCTGGGAGCCAGGAAAAGACAATAGGACAAGGCTGACCGTCAGAAAGAGCACAGTTGAATGATCGCATAAAGTAAGTCAGAATAGAAAAGTCTCCGAAAAGAGAAAGGCACCGATGATGAGGACTCAATGAGGATCCAATGGTGCTGGTTGGACTTTTGGTGTCAACTTTGTCCCAGACTTTTTCCAAAGCTGGCCCCCTTCCACAGATAAATGTCTCACCTTCCCTCATCTGCTGTTTTGCTATCTTTTGGGAGCGGTTCAGCTCAGCGGTTCATGGGAAATACGCGCCCGGGAGATGAAGCGTTGGCGTGTCAACGATAACCTGCGTGTCACTCCAAGATACCGCCGGCGGCTCTCCGTAAAAAAAACCCGTGGCTTTGTCTTCTGTCAGTGTCGCCATCACAGCTAAACGCCTGTGACTGCACAGCTCATCGCCAGAGAGAGGTGTCATCCCAGAGATGTATCAGCCTGCAACATGTCCCCGTCTCTTTGCTGGTCCACTCGAGGTGCAAAAGTGGACTGACTCAGGGTAGTGTGTGTGTCTGTTTGTGTATGTACTTGTGTGGCTGTCCTTGTGAGAGTAGATTTGAGTTTAAGCACATTGAAGTGGGGGCCATTTTGGTAAAGTGAGCTCATTTTGGCCTGTTCCCACTTCTTCATGGAGTTATGACCATGGCCAGATAAACCTGTTTGAAGGCCTCAGGGCAGAATTGGCCGTTCGACTGGCCCATCTGGCCTCCCAGCTCCCGTCAAGATACTGAACTCCCGAAGGCTGTCCCATCGGTATATGAATGTGCGTGAATGGGTGAATGCTGACCTGGTAGTGCACACCACTTTGTAGGGTCGGAAGACTAGAAAGGAGCTACATAAATGCCGTCCATTTACCACTAGCATTTGGGATAAGCAAACATTTCAAAGAGTTTATAAAGACGGTTTCTTTTCAGATCTTCATTAGCACAAATCTCAAGCCAGGTCTCAGATCAGCCTCTTGTCCCAGTTCCCACCACCAAACGCATGAGCTCAGTCCTGTTTCTGCATTTAGCATTTCCTCTCCCCACTATGACTCCCGCCAAGAGACGTCAACGGAATCCTCTGTCACTTCTGAAATTACAGCTGCGGTGCCAAGTTACGCCATTTGGCTTCTCCTCACGTGCGGCCCGGCCCGCCTTGTAAACACACGTTAACACCTGAGATTTGCACTCGTTACACACCTCTGTGTGTAATTAAATGAAGCGGTGATTGCAATTACAGATGGAGACAATTGCATCTATTTATGAGAGCAGCTGGATGTTCCCCCAGCTACAGAATCACAAACATGTCCCATGAATCATCTTCTGGCAACAATGGTGAGTTGGCGCTCGCATCTGAGGAATGATATTGGAACTAAGTCTTGTAAAAATATCACTCACTTTGTAGTCATTGTAGTGAACAATTTGAGCATTCTTTCCCCATAAACTCGCCTTGGAAACAGTTTTTATCTGAAAATTAGTTGCTAACGAAATAGCATTCAAGACAGACAAGAACATACACATAAGTTTTCAGCATTCTCTCAGTCTCAGTACAATACATACGACGCACAGACCCGATTAGACCAACATTATAATGTGGTGCGATTAGTGTTGTCAGAGCACACAGGGACAGGAGTATTCTTAGATTTTGTTTACCTATTGAATTACATTTTGTAATCCCTTGTATGTATTTCTTCCATGATTTGTAGAGTAGTCCAAATCTAGCCCTCTAGTATTTATAGCTCTTGCAGTTACAGTGCACTAGTGATGGTGTAGTTCACACCATTAGAATGTTCATCCCTGCACAGTATAAAGCTCCAACTAGCATTAGCTTAGCATAAACACAGGGGGGAAAGTCCAAAGTTAACATTGATTATTTAATCCCAACAAAAAGTATAAAAACAGACCTATATCTCGGCCGGACGCAGTGAATTCCCGAAGTGTCGGCCGGTGCCGAACAGAACCCACACGTAACCCCGTGTAAACCCACAACCTTTTGTTTTCACGTGTGTCTCCAGTCTTCAAGCTTCCAGCTTCTGGCTGTGGCTTCACAATGTATTTCTGTGTCTGTGTGTGCGTTGATGTTAGATGTTTCAATGCTCCCTGTGTTTGTATGTTTGTACAGTATGTTCTTCCACACTCTGCCTCCTGGGAATTTGAAAATAAAGTAAATGTGCGTGCGCACCTGTGTTTGTGTTCAGTCTTGTCAGTTCGTGAGGGGCTGATGGTGTCAGACGGCCTAACTGTGAAGAGGTCATCCCTCTGGAGGCTCCCTATGCTATAGCTCCATCCCTCCTGTTCATTACCATGTTGTCAAAATCTCTGGCAGCACTCCCCCTCCTTTTCCTCCGGTCTCTCACTCGCCTGCTCTCGTTCTGTGCCAGCTCCAGCCGGTGTGAGGGATCAGGAGCCGGGGTTGCCGTGGCAACTTGTCCCATCCCTATCGCCAAATGGATCATCCCTGGATTGTGTCGCCACCTCCGCCTCCCCACAAAGCAAACACTAAACAGACACACACACCAACTTCTTCCCCTCTGCCTCTTGTTTCCCCAACTTAAAAACAAACGATTTTGATTTATCTATGTTTTCGTTCCCTTCCTCTCTTCCTCTCTTCATCCGTCACTATATTTTCCCTGAGTCAGCCAGGTTGGTCAGCTGACCTTTCGTGCAGCAGCCAGAGTAAGATGAAATAGGCCTTCATCAGAGGCTTGTTTTTCATGATGCTTTTCTGGGATCTCCCATCATGCCTCCTCCATTGGCAAGGATACCTTTCCTGTGGGTCTCTGACAGGTAAGTACTGCATGTGGACAACACATGGATGCAAGCAGACACAAGCAGACACAAGCAGACACACAAGGATGCTGCTTTTCTCAGAATAAAAACTCTGACATCTCTTAGAGGGAGAGCTGCCCTTGAGGTGGAAATAATCCTACTGGATCAGTTAAACCACATGAAAGTAAGACTTCAACAACATTTCTCTGCACTGAAGCCTGGTGAAAAGGTAAAGGGTAAAACAAGCGGTGCTGTGCAGCTGACATTATGAATCACCAACTTATGTTATTAGCATCTAATCGACGAATGTCACCAACAATCAAAATGTGAGCCTTGTGATGGCACTAAAGGAAAAGTCAAGATAAGATCAAAGTCATCAGGATTCATCCTCTGGGGACTATGAAAATGGTGGACCAACATTGCCATCCCTATATAGAGCCACTCCACTATCACCGCTAAAAAAAGTGTGCCCTGAATTTACATAGATTTTTACATTAACCTCTGTCTTTTAATTGCCGTTCAAGTTTGCTACCTGCGCTCAATAAACTGTGCTTCTTGCTGCCTCGAGGCCACTGTTGCCAAGTTTCAAAGAAAAGTATCTCTCAGCTGATCAAAGAGTTGAGGGAGAGTTGCCAGGTGATGTTATTATTTTCCACATGAATAGATACCCTGCAGCGCCAGGCTCTCAGAGGAGAGACAGGCCCACACTGTACTGTATATCAAGCGCACTGTGATCAACACATCACTTTAGATTAGACACGACAGTGCTGCAAGTGGACACGCGCTGGCGTCGGCCGCACCAATTTACCACCAGGAGCCTCGGGAGCCGGCGCACTGCTCCCCACGGCTCAAATAAAACCGCTAAATTTGTCACCTGGGAAGTCACTAAATCGAGTTACATTTTCCCCTGGCTCTGAAAAATGTTTGATTAAACCCAAATTCAAATCTGCCAATACACATTACTCCACACACGCACATGCATCATCGACCCTGCCTAATATCTTGACAGGACAATCCATTTAAAACATGTCATACAAGGTGAAGTTGCCCCCTGATGAATCTCCTGCATTGATTTACGGCTAATGACATTGAGAGATGAATGCAAAAAGCTCCTACATTTAGCTTATTGACACGCCGCATCGAGTGACAGATTGCTGACTGAGAATCTTATTCGAGGAAAGTAAAGCTACCGTCAGCTAATTGACAGTATAAAGGGCTAAATAAAGAATGCGGCTTTAATCTACGGGGGTATTTATAGTGTCGCTCCTGGATGTCTCCTTCAAATGTAATCAGTGACTAAATTCAGTGTGTTAATGTCTCCAAAAGCTCCTGAATGTCTCTGTTTCTGTTTTTTCAGGGCCCCGAGATCTAAGAGCTGAATTATTATTTGTCAGTATTCAATTCTGACGGACCAAATATCAAGTGAGCCAGTATAAATCCACATCCGTCAGAGTTAATCGCCTCTGTGAGTGCACAAACAACTCACCAGTGAAAACCCCAAGAAGTAATCACTGACAATCAACACCGATTAACAAATAGTTTGACATTTTGGGCTCATTTTCTTTCCTGCTGGGAGTCGAGCGAGAACAGTGATACCACTCTCCAATGCCTGTCTGTTTAATATGAGGATAGAGTCAGGAGGAGATTAGCTTAGCGTAGCATAATTTATTTATCTGTGTCCAAAATAGTAAATGGAGTAACTCATTTTTACATTTACAGGCTAAACAAATGAGATACAACATATTAACTAGTGAGCGTTTGAGGTTCTGATGAGCGTTTTTTTTTTTACTTTGAAACAGTGTCGTGCTAGTTGTTTACTTCCAGTCTTTTTGCTAAGCTAAGCTAACTGTCTCTTTGGTCTAGCTTCAAATTTAGCCTACAGACATGAGAGTGGTATCTATCATCTCACATTACTTTCGGCGGGAAAGTGAATGAAATGTGGAACTATTTCCTAAACGTTAAGATAAATTGCTGTGTGACGTAGAGCCAGTGAAATCTTGCACATGCTATTTTTGTTTTGTACATTCTAGTTCCAGTGCAACAATTGAATCTGCCTGGGTTTTGAAGTAAACACTGAGGACTAGTGTCAGTCAAACAAGGGTGGAAACCAACGAGTCTTAGTTTACTGAAGTCGTAATGGTGTAATTAAACACAATTAATTAGAGCTGCCAAGCAGCTGATGGTGTCACACCATCAGCTGCCAAGCAGCTGATGGTGTGACACCATCAGTGCACCTCACATGGCCTCAATGTAACAGGAGCCTGAGCTTGCCTCCAGGGCAAGGGAAACTATAGAAGCAACTACAGGATTCAGTTTCTCTTATAGGGCACCTCTGAAGGCAACTGGCCTCATTAGACACCACACAGTTATTTAGAGGTAAGAAGGGACGTCACCTGGAGAATCACCTACAGAATGTATCACATTAGTTAAGGTTTTTGAATGTCCTCTGGGGACAATGAATCTGGGTACCGAATTTCATGCCATTTAGGGCTGGGTATCGTTAAAAAAACGTTACGATACCATTACCCATATGAGTGCCCTTAAAGTGATACGATACATAACCCTTTTTTCTAGCTTTGGGTACAAATACCAAGATAATTCAGGCATTGTTTGACTGGTGAAGCTTCAATACTACTTGGTATTGCGTTATTTCGAGGATACCCAGCCCGAATGCCAATCGATCCAATTGTTGTTGAAATGGCACTAAAGGAAAAGTCAAGATAAGATCAAAGTCATCAGGATTCATCCTCTGGGGACCATGACTGTCTGTATTAAATTTCATGGCAACCCATCCTAAGGTTGAGATATTACAGTCAGGACAAAAATGGTGGACCAACATTGCCATAGAGCTAAAAGAAGTGTGCCCTGAATTTAAATATATTCTTACACTAACCTCTGTCTTTTAATTGCCGTTCAAGTTTGCTACCTGCGCTGTGCTTCTTACTGCCTCGAGGCCACTGTTGCCATGTTTCAAAGAAAAGTATCTCTCGGCTGATCAAAGAGTTGAGGGAGAGTTGCCAGGTGATGTTATTATTTTCCACATGAATAGATACCCTGCAGCGCCAGGAGGAGAGACAGGCCCACACTGTCCTGTATATCAAGCGCACTGTGATCAACACATCACTTTAGATTAGACACGACAGTGCTGCAAGTGGACACGCGCTGGCGTCGGCCGCACCAATTTACCACCAGGAGCCTCGGGAGCCGACGCACCTCCGAAAGCAACTGTCCTCATTAGACACCACAATGTCATGTAGAGGTGAGGAGGGATGTCACCTGGAGAATCAGCTGGAGGATTCTTTACAACATGAGTTAAGTCTCATGGATGAACAATAAGTTTATATCGCCCTCTGTTGGCGATACCATTTAAACACACCTATCATGTGTCTTGTGTTGGGCTTTCTGCCCGAAAGGTTTTATTTGATCCCCATTGGATTAATTGTGATCATTAATCGCTCTCAAAGGGGGAACACAATGTGAAAGAGGAGCCACGACTTCAAATACACACCATCACGGGTGTCAGTCAACCTCGGCTGGAGGGGTCAAAGCTCAGGGCGTGCTTGATTTCCCGATAGGACCCGCGTCTCGACCGGGTGTCGGCCCGGGCCTGCTGCCAGCGTAGCCGAGTATCGCTCGCTGTCATTAACTATAAAACGACTAAAGAGAGACGAATGAAACTGGAGGAGTGAACTTCGCCAACTGGGAGTAATACACCTGCCCAAGTGCCAGTCTATCTCCATCTGTCTGCTTCCCTTTCTCCATTACTCAGCCCCGAATCACATTCTGTGCGTCTGCACCGTTCAGACCACGACCAGGACCCGGGCCGAGATGAGAGGCTTTGTCACGTCTGGAGAGATCTAAACCACTTAGAGGATGAGCAGTGGTCTGAGCTCCCTTCAGACATCCTAGCGCAGCATTCTGCTGAGAACAAGATCCTGGTGGAGCCCTGTTTAGCCACAGATAGCAGGCTAAGTGCCCTGTTAGTTCACTCCATCCCCAACCCTTCCAGCTCCATTCCCAAGAGCCTCTTAAGAGATGCTGTGCAGCTTCTTTTTTTCCTCTCAAAAGCAGCTGAGCACAGAAAAACACATTTGTCACACTGAGGAGATTTACAGACTGTTACAGCCCATCAACCTCCTCCTACAGTACAGCTTTATAGACACAGGCTGCATTTGTTCAGCTAGTAATGGTAAGTATTTCCTTTTCATTGTATCTATGAGCAGGCCGTCTTCCCATATCGAGTTCAAAAATAAAGCAATATTCCTTCTTTAAACAATGCGTTGGTACTTGACGGGCGGACAGCGGGACGGAGCTCGGGACGGAGCTCGGGACTCCGGTGGTGGTGCTTGGTGCTCAAACATAGTCAAGGTTTCCTCATGTTGAGTTTTTCCCTTGGAGAGTGAACAAACTGAGCACGCGCTGTGCTCACATGAATCTTCCCACGTAGGAAAAGCTATTTACTGACACGTATACCCAGGGGTTATATCCAAGTGGCCAGGGGTTAAAGACTTCGAAAAGAACACTTACTGCCCTGCACTTTGGAGCATCTCATCCGCCAATCAAACCCTCACGTGGACGGCCTCTTTCCGTTGATCCGAGGCGGCAGGAGTCGCTTACAGGCAAATGGAGCAGGAGTCTGGTGAAAGGCAACACGATATATCCAGCCTCCCTCCGGTCACGTGATGTTGGCGCCGTTTGGGTTTCCTTGGGATTCTCCTAATGAGACTCGGCTTAATGAGAAAGGTGTGGAGCCCGGGGGAAGGAGTTGAATATTTGAACAACTTAATGGTCATTAGAGGTTTTAGTCTGTCGGATTCTGATTCTATTTTTAATATGCAGGTTTTATTATTCACGCATCATAGCTGTTAATCTGTGTATGGCAGGTAAAGAACTAAATGGAGATCTCTGCTCTATTGTTTTTTTAAATATTAATGTGTCTACACTGGAAACTCAATAAGGAGAGAATGGCCAAGTTTCCTTTCTGGCTGTCTGACTATATCAATAAGACACCCACATTCATCAAATTACAACCTCCACTTCAGCAGAGTGCAGTACTGTCATCACTGCACAGTTCTATTAACTAGGGAAACTGTTACACCCCGAATGTCACGTTACAATAGCCTTCTCCAGTTCAGTTGATTCACACAAAATATGAATCATAAAAAAGTCATACATTATTAAAGCACAAATGGAACAAAGCTAAAATGCAATTTTGTGCAGGTGGGATGGAATACATTTGTCCCAGAAACAAATGAAAAATATGAATTCATATAAACACCATGACATACTTTCCATCAATCAATATTTGTCGGAAGGCCATTTAAATGATTATTTAATTATTGTACACAGTGAAGACGTGGATGGATTACGGAACAGGCCCAAAGTGTCAACCAGGAAGAGACTCAAAATGACCACAAAGAAACACAAAACAACTACAAAGAGACAAAAAAAGACTGCAGTCATAGAATGACCACAAAGGGACACAAAGCAACTACAAAAAGATTCAAAATGACTACAAAGAGACCCACAAACAACTATAAAAAGTGCAAAAAGGGGCAAAAAAGAGACACATACCGACCAGAAAGAGACTCAAAATGACAACAAAGGAAAAAAAACAGCTTCAAAGAGACACAAAATGACTACAAACAGACCAAAACAACTACGAGTCATAACCTATCCATAAAGTGACACAAAGCAACTACAAAGAGACACAAATCAACTACAAAGAGACACAAAACAACTACAAAGAGACACAAAGCAACTACAAAGAGACACAACGCAACTACAAAGAGACACAAAATGACTACAAGGAGACACAAAATGACTACAAAGACCAAAACAACTACGAGTCATAACCTATCCATAAAGTGACACAAAGCAACTACAAAGAGACACAAATCAACTACAAAGAGACACAAAGCAACTACAAAGAGACACAATGCAACTGCAAAGAGACACAAAATGACTACAAGGAGACACGAAATGACTACAAAGAGACACAAAACCACAGAGATATGGGTGACGACTACAGAGACACAAAACAATACAAACTGCATCTTGCGTCTACGTATAGGAGCGATGTCGAGGGGCCTTTTGCATGTCTGTGCCCAGGGGCCCGTTGACTCATCATCGACCCACGCATACAGGGGAATTACAGTAAGATGTAAAATGAACACAAGGCTACACATAAAGACATGAATGTGATTTAAATGGATTGAAAGGAGCAGAAAGACATGAGGCGAATGGAATATAAAGTGAGCCGTTACATTGCAGTGTAGGACGTGGCCTGATGTGATCCGTGCTCGTCTCAAACATTAAACTGTAAAGCTCATTGGGTACCAGCAGGTGGCGCTCCTCTAGCATAGACGGTGAAGAACACGGACGATGCCATCTTCAGACACAGACGCTTCTTATCGTGTTTGTTCTGAAACTGAACATTTGCACCAAATTCAATGGAAATAAATACATTTGAACTTTATTTTGATTGTCAGCGTCTAAAACACTGCAACACCGTTTTACATTCCACACGTCAGTTTCTCTTCACCTGCCTTTACGTTCTTTAATCAATAAATACAGATTCCAGACATATAAAACAACAAACATCTGAATGCTTTGCATGATAATAAACTGTAATAAATAACTACTAAACAAACACTTCAAATGACATCATCTCCCTCAATCTGGAGCCACGTGAACATGCACTTGTTGTACATTTTAAACAATTAGGTCAGAAACACGATTTATTTCCAATTTAAATGGTATTTTCAGGAATAATTTGTAGTGCGATATAAATGCAGTCCGACAAAAACAACTAAATATCCAAAATGAACAATGGACTCAAATCAACACGTCAAATATAATTTATGTATTCCTGAAGAGCAGCTTCTAGATGTGCTTTTAGTGATCGTGGTGTGTGAGGTAAGATAAGGTTTTAATCACCTATTATTTTTGGGAATAGCATTATGTAAAAATTATGTAAAAACTGAATAAAGAATTGAGTATTCGTCTCCCTTCAATCTGTTACTTATTCTTTTAAATGTCGATTTTTTTATTTTATTGCAAACAACCATTTTTGCTATAAATACATGCAAATATCAAAGAAACCACATTACAATTACAAACCTGTAACAATGAAATAGGTAGTTTAACCGAGTATGTAATTAATTGACTCCGTCAACGACGGCTCCGTTCCATTCAAGTGTACCAGGACCCTGACTCCTGCTCACCTGAGTGGAATGCAGCCGTTTTCACTGTTATCAGTGAAACCTGTGCTTCTCCTGCTGCGATATACAGAAATGTCCGCGAAGAGAAAGCCCTGCAGCGACACATTTAAAGGCTTCTTTATTTGAGTGTCGTAATGTCTTTCACTGACCATGCAGTAACTACTTATAACACAATAAGTGTGCATAATGTAAAGACGAAATGCAATAAAAAAATGTCACAATTTGCCTATAATGCAATAAAAATGTTGAGCGAATGATATAATAAGTTTAAGTTATTACTTTTTATGCAAGATGTTACAAAAGTTCCGGGTAATTTTTTTTTATATACAAATAATAAAATAATTTATATAATGTAATGAACAAATTGCAACTCAGCCATTATTGTCAATTGTTTTTTATGATCTACGTCGAGCACCTCCAACCAATTTTTTGCTGTTTACCAAAATAAAATCTTCTTTATTCATCATATATTGACCGGACAGATTTTCCAGCTATAACCTCGTAATAACGCCCGCTTTAATCTGTGCTTCACACCAAGTCAACTCGTCCTCCTGGTGCAGTGCTTTCTGGGAATATTTCTGATCCAAATGTACACACCAGTCCTTTAGTTCTGCGTGAAGTAACACAGCTTGTTTAACGCTCCTTTAAAGAGCATTTAATGGCCACATTGTGCAGCATTTTGTACGCCGTCAACTCCAACCTTGGATGCGAGTTACCTCCTGAGAAATGGTCCCCTGTAACGCTGCATTTATCTGTGTGGAATGATCTTTTAGTGTGTAAAAAACAACAAAAAAAGGCCTTTTTTTCCTACCCAGCACGCCCTCAAGGTGGCGATACATATCAGGAAGAAAAAGTCCACAAGGCTGCTTCATTTCTGCTCCATCTCAGAAGCAGAAGTAAAAAAATAAATAAACTGATGTCTTCCTGTGCGGTTAATGAGTGGATGAAATAAGGAGCTGTGAATACAAAACGGTACCTTTTTCTAATTCCTCCTTAAACCGCAGCCGGCTGCGAGGGAGATGTTTCCACGAGGAGGAAGAGGCCAACTAGCCGGTTGAATTATAAACACAGGACGAAGAGCACGCGGCCAATGTTGAACCGGGAGAGGTTTGAGGGTGTAAATATCTTTTGTTATCCCACCACAACCCATTTAAATCCCATCAAAGATATCATTAAACCCTTTTCCTGTTTTTTTTGTTCTAATCTCATAAGTACAACGTGACACGTTAAATGATTACTGGCCACGGTACACACAATTATCATCACTTTAATGACAGGTGCGCATTTTTGAAGAATCCGGCGTGTTCATGCGAGGTCAGCGGGGCTGATTGCGGTTCATTCTGAGAGCCTCGGGGTCCTGCATCACTGTGTGTGTGTGTGTGTGGGGGGGGCGGCCTACAGGTGGGCCTTCTCCTCCGGGGGCGTGGGAGTGAAGCAGGAAGTAAGGTAACTAAATCAATATCATGTGAATTATTAAGAGCTTCCTCCATTGTCACGCACCGCGCATCTCCCCCCCGTCCCCCCTCTCTTCCTTCATTTCCCGTTGCAAGTTTCCTCGATGCACACGCCGACTCCACACATGCACGCCAGCCACACACACACACACGTGCACTGGTCTTTAAGCTTACCCTTGTTGGAGTGCTCATTAGTCAGTGCAGTGATGCAGAGTAGCCCTGTCATTAGCTGAGAGCTCTGTGTCCTCCACACCCTTCCCTCTGTTTTATCCTTCTTCCCCTACTAAGGATTCGTCTTCATTTTATCTCAGACGCCGGGGGCATTCCGGAGATCTACATGACAAAGATCTCCCTAATCCCATTGACGTCCAAATACCCTCTGCAGACCGTCTTTATTAGCAGAACTGAGATCAGGTATCCTAATTGCCTTCGCCACTTGTTACTGAAGGAGCTCAAACTGTTGAGGAAAGAGTTTGCTCCACTCTGCCTTTGTTCCCTCCCCTTCGGCCGGTCAGAGATTTAACCCTCGCGTGCTTCGGTGTTGACAGCTCTGTCCAGTGAAGGTATTGTATTTACCATTACGGAAGTAAAACCGTGTCAAAACACTCCATTGCAAGTAAAAGTCCTGCATTCAAAATAAGACAAAAGTATTCTCAGCGAAATGTATTTAGCAGTATTGCTTCTGCCTGATATATTAATGGATGTGACTTTATCATCAGCCAACGTGTCCTCGTACATCGGCTCCTATGGATCGGATACTTTTTTTATTGTTTGAATGCAGTACTTTTACTTCTAATGAAGTATTTTTTACATGTTGTACTGGTACTTGAATAAAGGATCCGAGTACATCTTCCATCACAGCCAGAGATGGATGGTATATGCTGAGTATGGTATAGAGATGTGATGTTTACACCGCTGTCAGCACTCATACAACAGGAAATAAAGGGATTTACTACTTCAGTGGAGAACCAGATCAACTGTATCTTCACCGCTGCGGTTTCATATTTGTATTTTTTTTCTTCTTTCCGCACCAAAACAGACCTTGAGGTATTTCCAGCACAGCTATGATGGATTTGATTTGGCATCCATCTTCACATGAACAGTAAATGTCAGGTTTGGCTGCTAGTACCTTCCGAATCAAAGACTAATGGCCTCTATCATCATTTTTGCAGCAACATTCAACAATTACAGAGTGAGGAATGCATCAGAGAGGAGGCAGAGATAAACATGAGTGCAGCCCCTGTGGAGCAGCGGGCCCCCCGAGTCGAGGGCTTGACTCTCACTGGATTAGAGGACCTCCTGCCCCGCTGTTGCAGTCGTTATAACTAAGACTATCGCCCCCCTGCACCTGTGCATAGCTCACAGCTGAAGGCAGTAGGACCATGTCCATCTTCTGGGAAACCCCAACTATATATTTGCCACCATACCTTTTATAAATTATGTTTCTATACTTATTACATATTTGGCAAAACTAATAAGTAGAATATTAAACATCTGTTCTGGGTTGGTGCATCAGGCTTTGACACATTGCTGCACATACAGTCGTTTATATGGAGCTGCTCTAAAGCCACATTAACAGTTTAAATAGTTTTGTTTGGAAATTTTAAAGGAGCATTTGAATGAATCACATTTCTTAAGAATATTGTGAATGCTGGATGCTGAAAAGCAGCAGCTACACGGCATTGCTGGCTTTAAAACCAATAATGTATGAAAGATGTGGAATGTTTCAAGGTTTGTTGAACTGTAGCTCATTGCTCGCTTTAATCTGTATGACGAAGCAGTTGAAAAACTGTTATTGAGTTGGAAAAGGGTCTGATGAATATGCAGAGGATTTAAAAGTTAAATCATAGACATCACGTTGTAAAAAGAACTCCTGATGTATGAAAGATGAATCAGTAGATACGAATTGTAAATGCATTAAAAAGCAGCTGGGGCAATATGGATGGTTGGAAATTTCAAATGGGAGTTTTTAGAGCAAGGACTGAAAAGAGTAGTGAGAAGGACCATTTTTATTTTGAAAAATGAGGTCCATCCCCAGTTTTCTGTTAAGATACAGTGACTGTTAGGGGCTTTTATTTTGAAGAAAACCCAACCTCGTCCTGTGTTGTCTTTTAAGATACGATTACCTTCTGTGGCTTTTATTTTGAAAAAGTAGGTTCATCCCTAGTGCCTCATCCCTAACCCTAACCCTAACCCCCCCGGTCAGGACCCCCCCCCCCCCCCCAAGCCACAGGGCCCACTCACGTAACAAATCCCGATGTTAACCCCCGCTAACAGTCAACTCCAACCCTCTCCAAGCAGGACCCGCTTTCTAACCCCAGGATTTGCTGGCACACTTCGTCTACCAAAATGTGAAGCCATTGCAGCAAAGCAGGAATTCCCAACCACCACACACACACACACACACACACACACGCATCCTCCATCACTCCCTCCTTCCCTCTCGAGCCCTCGTTCAGCTCTCACGACACTAATGCTTGTTCGCCATGTATAGACCCACGGGTGATAAATCCATCACGAGGAGATATATTTATTCTGTCTCAGGATGCACATCCACCACGCCAAATCCTAATTTGTTTGAGCGGAGACGGGTCCGACAGACTGATGGGATACTCTGCTCCACGCGTGTCGCCCTATCAGTCTTCCTCCTCTTGCTCGCCGTTTTCCTTATCTCTGAGTTGGCCTCTTGTTTACTGGCACCATCAGTTAAACACAACATCCTCCAATATCTGTTCAGCTAATGACTGGGTTGTTAAACCTATCAGTCCGCCGACAGCACAGACACCCAGGGAGGTGTTGGGGAAACGTGTTCTCGACTAAAATCCAAAGCTGTTCGAGAACATCCAAGTAAATTTCCCAGCAGACACTCTCAACAAACTCTGGACTTCTAGCAAAACTCCCCCCCCAAAAAAATGCGAGCTATTTCTGTCTGCATAAACACTCATCCCATCCAACCTGCTGCGTTACCAACTACCATCAACAATGCAATTAATGAACACAACGATGATAGCACCGGGAGGACATTCCTCCTCGCTCATCATGTATTCCGCTCCGCATGCTATTACAAATGACCAAACACTCCATATAATAGCACATCATTTAGCCGATGTCCTTCGCTGGCTCGGCTCCCCGCATACTCCACACTGGCCATCAAAATCTCTGTGATGGAGCACATTAATTACACCCATCCAGAGACAGCTATGATTACAATTTCACACGTTTGAATGGACTACAGCCATTTGTGCCACAAAACTGCAGAGGCAGAGCAATGACTTTGGCGAAACGGGAGGAGGGAGGAAGAGGAGGAGGTGGTGGTGGGGGGTGGGGGGGTTTGTTCGTAATTCTCCGGAGAACTGCAGATGCGGGATATGTGGTCGCGTGGACGCTGACAGCTCTGGCGTTTAAGCAATGCGCTGTAATTGCATGCAAATGGAGCTGAATCTGTATCTTAACACATCTTCATTAGCCGGTTCACACGTCTCTGCAGCTCGGATGGAGGGACAATGGAGGGTTGAAGTTAATTCTTAGTAGGCCTGGTTCTGTTTTCATACTGGACAACTTTAATTAAGCGATAGATTAAGTTCGGGAGGGACGGTTTAATGCATTGAATCCCATGAGTGCTCTCATAAACAGCAGAATGTAATCAGTCAGCGATAT
Source organism: Anarrhichthys ocellatus (assembly GCF_004355925.1). Taxonomy (NCBI): domain Eukaryota; kingdom Metazoa; phylum Chordata; class Actinopteri; order Perciformes; family Anarhichadidae; genus Anarrhichthys; species Anarrhichthys ocellatus. The sequence continues at coordinate 7,458,070 of NW_022280042.1, forward strand.
CTAATGGGGTTGGAAATAGACACAGACATCTACATTTTCAACTCCAAGAGACACTTTCCCCCCTCTACTTTAAATAGCTGTTAAACTAAATGTCTTTGTTTTATTCTAAAAGAAGTAGCTTTGCAATTTGTTTTTCTTGCAACAAGTTACATGAAAAGATTGAAGCTACAGCCGGAGTTAGCTTAGCATAGAGACTGGAAATAGGGGGACACAGCCAGCGTAGCGCTCTCCAAAAGGTATCAAAATTGACCAAGCAGCACCGCCAAAGCCTGCTAATTAACACATAATAGCTTGTTTGTTTAATGTGTACAAAAGCCGAAGTGTAAAGACGTCATGTTCTGGTCTTACGGTGGATTACATGCCAAACTATTTCTCAGCTGAGAGCAGTGACTTCCTCAACGAGACTTCTCCAAGCAACCAGTGGAGACCGTGAAAGAACCTGCAACGTGTCATTTTTACAAACATGCTAATAACAAGTACACTCTAGAGATATGCTGCCAAGCGAGCTGTTTCCACGCTTTATGCTAGTTCTAGCTTCTGTTGTGTTCAATCATTTAAACACTTACTACATTATTTCCATTGGCAGCACTTTTCGTAAAGCGTATACAATGTTAGGTAGCGACTGCAGACTGTATTGTAGATAAGTAAAGGTGAGAGCTACCACCAGCTGCACATGAGATAGTGTATAACGTTAGCATTTAGCTTGTGGACGTAAACGCTGTTTCCTGTGTTCTTCATCAGCACACACTTCAGCTTCATCATTGGATAGAACAGTCATCTTTTAATCTCACTGATAAAAAGCAATGCAACAGATACAAAGATAACATTTCACATATTATAACCTTGAAAAGTTATATTGTGTTAGCAAACATAGTGGAGCAACATTAGCATTGATCTGGATTTGAGTTTCTGGCTACGCAACAAATGTGAGTCCAACATATATTTTCAATTTAGCTCTGTTTTGCTGAAAACAGCCATCCACTGTTGAACCAATGTTGGTGGTTTGACTGAACCAATACATTTAAGGCCGTAAAAATAAAACCAAAAAAAGAGAAAAATAAAATCCAAGTGCATCACCAAGGGCACAGATTTTGTTGTTCAGGTCTGACTTACAGCTGTGGTGCGTAATAACCACTGATGGGGATGAAGCATGCGGCAGCACACATTATATTCCTTCTCTGTAGCGAAAGGGTGTCTCAGCTCTGTTTTGTCTCGTGTCTGGAATCGTTTTGACCTGTAATCCCCAAGATTATTGTGGCTAAACTGCCCACTGTGTTTTTTCATGCTCTTTATCAACTCCCGGTATGCTAGGCTGAGAGGACTGCTGGCCTCTGGATGCCCTTAACCTGACATTCAGGGATCACATGGGTAGCTCGCTGTGCGCGTGCACGTGTGTCCGAGTGTGTCCGTGGGAGCATGGGCGTCTCCGATGCCCTTGGGGCGGAGACCAGCTCCTAGGAGGTAACAGTAGGTCAGAGGGCGCAGCAATTAGGAAGCAGTTGGAACCATTAATTAGCCGATATATCACTTACACTGTTGATATAGACTGTGTACCATGAGCTGGAAATAACCTTTAGACAACTTTCCCTCCTCATCATATTTCTATTAGGCTTAAGTCGTGCTAATAATTGCCACCCACTCTTTCAGTTCTCCACCTTAAGTAACCCGAAAGCTGGACAAGGATGACATAACATTTAGCAATGATAATGGCATGAAAAATAACAAATAAGTAAGTGAAGCTCCAGGACGACGCCCGGCATTGAGGAAAAAAAACAACCTTTCAACTCCGTGCCCCCGTCTTTAGGCAACGTGTCTCCTGAATTCACATCAGGATTTTTCTTTCTCTCTTTCTTTTTTCTTTTCTTTCGGAGGGTTTCACCTGTGATCCGAGCCCGCCTTGAGCGGTTTGATTTTCCTCTCTCTGTGCCTCCAAGACAGGCTGTGAACTTTCAAAGGCTGCGAGTAAAGCCGCGGTGAAAAACTCGGAGAGGGGTTGGAGGGGGGGGGGACATAGCCTGCGAGCACTGCGGCTGAAAAAAAAAAGGGACGGATTGGGGCGGAGGCTGTGGTTGTTTAGAAAAACCATAGAAATGCGGGTAGCGATGGGGATTGACAAGGCCACCCACGTGAGGGAAGGATAGTCAGAGAGCCGCTACTGAGAAGGGCACAGACCTCTTCATGGAAACGTCATCGAACCCCCCCCCCCCCAGCGTGTGGCAAGCGGGGTGATGTCGTGGCGAGCAACACGCCGGCGATAAGGCTCTTCCCGCTGTTGCGTCACCATCTCTAACCCACGGCCCAAAGGATAAGCGAGGAACACAGTGGCGGCTCCCCGGGAGCAGCGGAGGCCATTTTGCCGAGCCGCCGCGTGATTGACAGGAGCCGAGGATAAAGGGAGAGAAGGCCGGCGTCGAAGGATGGCGGCCTCTGTGATGGAGTGCTCATGGGGAAGAGCAGCTATTGAATCCTCTTTTTAATCTGTCCGTCAAGGTTATTGAAAGTGCTGTCTTCGTTATTGGATGCCAGCCTTGGACTTGGAGGGGCCATAAGTATGAGAACACACCCTGTTCTGCCGGGCAGATAAACAAGCTGTAAGCAAATACACACATCTGCACTGAGACCAGATGCACAAACGTGTGTAAAGACACCCAAATGACAATACACAGCGCTTCAGGAATGTGTTTTTTTCATGAAAAACGAGCCAGAGAGGGAGGTAATGAAGGGGGAGTTCTAGTAAGCACTACATCTGTACCATTGATCCCATCAAGCCCCAGTTTGATGCACTCTTCACAAAAGTGGCTGTTCCTGTAGCCCTGTGTACCCCCCCCCTTTCTGTTGGTCCAGCCCAGGTTAGACCGAGGGAGCTCCACTCCAAACCAGACCCCTTTTTCAATCAATGTTCATCAGCGGGTCTGGCAATAAGTTGTCAATGGGATTCTCATTAGGATTCAAGTGTGCTTTTGAATAATATTGTATAGTACTGAATCACACTGACAGATGACTTGGCTGAGTGGCAGTTGAGAGCTTGTCATGGAGTGCATTTTAATCAAAAGAGGGGATCGAGTCAGGCAGAAATTGATGTGTCTGTCTCAAACCACTGATACTGCATGTTTTGCCTAATAATCTTTAAGAGTTTAACACGCCATAATGAGGAGTGGGTAACGCCTTCTCTTCTCTTTTAGTGCCTTTAAAGGACGAGGCTGCCTTTATTTTATGTTTTTATTATTTCAAAAAAAGCCAACTTTTGTTTGCAGTAGGCATATGGTACTTTTTGAAATTGACTTTCAAATACCACAGGTCTGTGCTTTACCTTATGTTTTCAGTTCGGTTTGATTCGTTTTTTGTCTGGTCCAATTTTCACAATAATTGTTTAAAGAGTCTAGCGTAGGAAGAACCCATTAAAAAAGTCCAAGGACAAATAAGTTTTCACTTTTTTCCCCCACTATTTTCACATAATAAATATTTGGTCCAATTGTGAATATTTGTGGCAGCAGGGCGGTGTGTGTGGGCCTGAGTCAAAATTAAAGGTCCTTAACCTGAGGGTGGGGGCTAGGCTTCCATGAAGATGTTGTGTGACACTTAATATATACACACACACAATACTTGTTATATATACATTGTTGGTGAGTCTTTTCATGGGACGTGTTGACAAGAAGATAAATTCAGAATATCATCACCCTTGAAGGAAATGTTTGTGTCAGTGTGGAGTGGAAAACTCGTACAATAAGTGGAAAGCAAACTTTGTGGAAGGAAAAACACCCCCCTGTCCATTTGTAATATCCCGAGCTGTGGATTGCATGACCAACCAAATGGAACTAAATGTAATTAAGATCTACTCAAGGTTAATTCGGTCAGTAATGGTATTAAGTATGTATGGAGTAGCCGTTTTTCTGAATACCAGTCCATTAAATCTGTGTTATTAAAAGATACTGAAATGAGACCAAGCATATACACATTAAAAATAATTAGTTTGTTCTGTGTGTCTTTCTTAAGAGAAAGAGCAGAGTTTAACTAAGGTGGGATTTTCAATGTTTATTATCACTAATTGTCTCCTCATTCAAACATGTTTTCTTTCTGCACCATTCCCTTCCCTCTTCACTCTGCATGGAGCGAGTTATTCAAGTGCTCTGGTGAAAATCGATTCGTCGACGTCCACTCATTTGAGCTCCATTCAAATTAGGAATAAAAGACAGTCTTTCAGACTGGGGCTTTGGTAAGCAAGGAGTGCTACTTGAAAACTGGCATCTATCCAAGAGAGACAACCTTCTATTCTCTTATAGATTTCATTTGAAAACTTTGTCACAGATTGCCCTTAAACAGAATAATTTTCATATGCCAAAAGCGTTGCTTTGTTAACCTTCGCAAGGCCAGCCTCTATCAACAAAATGGTCTGTAAATTACCAAATAATCCATCAAGAGCCATTGCTTTTCAGAGAGCTCTACCTTGTATCAAAGGCTTATAACCTCGCCTTGTATTCAAATTTCCCTGTATTATTTGACCATTAATTTCTTCTTAATAATAAATATCTGGAAGATATAAAATCTCTGAAAGATGCATTTTAGTGGAGAATAATCACTTATTTACTCATGAGAGGCCTGTAATGTGTGCTGTCCCTGAACCATCAATGGCTACTAAGACAAATTCATCAAAAGCGACGTTATGTGAACACACACTTAAAGCCATTTCACACCACGAACACATTTTTGCACTGAAATTTATGAAAACTGATTTTGTGGGTTCTTGTGAAAGATTGCACCCCCCCCCTCCCTCCCGTAACATCCGTGCATGGGAAAAATGATTCGGACGGACCTCGATTTCAGCGGATTTACTGTACATATATTTATATACATTTAAAAAAGCGTTTCACCAAAATGGAGGAATGTCTTGTCAATTTGGTTTCTAAACACCAAATGTACAAGCAACTACTGCCTATAATAACTGGCTTGAGATCGCCTAGCCGCAGGGAAACGTTGAAGATGGCAATGTAGCTAACATGGGCTTGCTAACGCTATTTGTTGGTAGCGGAACGGGGCTAGCCTCAACAGCTAACGTTAGCTTTAGCATCAAATTTGGAGACCAATTTGTTTATTTTCACTTCGAAGTTATCGTTACCGAGACCGTTGAGACAAAAACGGCAAAGCGGGCCATTGGTGAGAAACGGCGTTTAGTCTAGTAGTCAACTCTTGAGGCTAGCCCCGTTACGCTACCAACAAATAGCGTTAGCAAGCCCATGTTAGCTACATTGCCATCTTCAACGTTTCCCTGCGGCTAGGCCATCTCAAGGCAGTTATTTTAGGCAGTAGTTGCTTGTACAAGATTTGGTGTTTAGAAACCAAATTGACAAGACACCCTTTATACCCTGGCCATGCATGCAGATGTGTGTGTGGGTACGCATGAGTGCGCACATGGGAATATTTGTTTAAGAGAGAGATTGTTACGACCATAACATTATCAGCTGCAGTTTACACTCCAGTGGCAATTAGAATGTCTGCTGCTTGTGTGTATATCTGGGTGTGTGCGTGCGCTCACAACATATGCTGGAGTCAGTAGGGAATAGTTTCCCCCGGAGAGTATTCTGCACAGCCCTCCAGTCAGTGTCTCAAATTAGAGAGAGCAGCAGCATAGCCGTGCCTCATCCCCTTTAATAGCATTTTAACTGTTATTGGAGCTCTTATATATGAGCATTCAGTGATGCCGGTCATGCCGGCATGCCTATGAAAAGGACAGTGCCACAATAGCCCCCAACTGAACTGTGACAGGCCAATTAATGAGCCTTCATTGGGAAACAGTCGTTACATAGGTCACCTAAAAAGTGTAATTAGAATGCATTGTAGATTCTTATTTTTATTGAGAGCGTTAAATCGAAAGAGGGAGCGCAATCAATGGCAAGTCGTTATGACGATGTTGGGTGATAGATTTGGGTAAAAACAAAAGGTGACTGTTTACGGTGGCGATGCAAAAAAAAAAAGCGGCTCGCACGCAAGCGTTAGCGCGTGTGTTTGCCACCACACACAACACACATAAATGTCGGCCATGAGACTTGATAGATGTGCCACAGTGGGGATGTGAATGGGAGCCAATTACATTTATAATGTCAAACGTGGTGCAGAAATTAGCTTCAGTGTTATTATGTGAAAGCTAATTGCAAGGAAATGCTAAAATGATTTAAATCACCAGGGCCATTTCAAGATATTAAGACATTTTGAAGATAGCTACAGCACTAACAATTTGCACCACCCCATTTTATAATTACATTTAATAGGTTGTCTTATCAGTACTCCAAAAGTGGATTTGGATTATCGCAGGCTGGACCAGACCGACAGAACTAAATTGTATTTTTTTTTTTTTTTTCCTGTTGGAGTGATGAGTGCTGGCTATTCTAAGGGAGAGAGATAATATTCCGGGGGTTAAACTCTTGGATTGCCTCTTCAAAAGGTAAAATGGAGCAGAACGCCATTGGCAGGGCCATGCTTTGTATTTTCAAGAAGGCCGTCTGGAAGGTCTACTATTGGCATTCACCGCCACTTAACTTCCCACCGCAATAGATTTCCTACAGTATGCAAAGACACATACAGAGCGTGTTGCCAAGCCGTCCTCAGAATTGACCCCATCCAGCAGCACTGACCTCACCATTGTTGGCGCTCTCAGCATTCAGATTGTATGCTAATAAGGGCAGCGGATGGCGGGAGGGGGAGTCAGAGACATGCTTTGTTATTAAGTGTATGCAACACTTGAGTTGCTGCTACTTATTAATGTTCTGGGTCCGACACGCGAGCGGTTTCGTTGAATCATGTTGGTTGTACTGTATGTAAGAATTCTTCTTAAAGGATGATTGTTAAAAGGTCAAGAGATTGAATGTAGTCCTTAGGCGGGAAACAGAATGGCAGGAAACAAAGACGTTTTGCCACCAAATTCCTTTCACTCACCGTAGCTTGGCTAGAAGGACAACAAACACTACGGAGCAATAAGTTGCCGAGTATGAGACGGCGTCTGCCGCCGTGTTAGCTGCGAGACACACGTACTCTCTGAGGCTGCAACTCCCCGAGAGGTGATGGAGTAGAAGAATGACAGAGAGGCTGATGAATGGAGGAGACATGATCAGGACAGTGTGTGATTGTGTGTGCATTTGAAAGGAAGCTGGAGGGGGGGGGGTCGGATCTGTATTCTGTGGGCCGCCAAGGGCTTAGGGCTCTCTGTCCGCAGAACCTGAAAGCCTTATCCACAGGTGTACAATCAGCAACATAAGCAATAGGCCCTTTACCCTAAGACCACATCATCCGCGGGCCAGCCGCGCAGACCCAGGGTGCCACTCGGAGCTTAGAAGGAGATTAAAGTCTGGATCTGGTAAAGGAGGAAATGTATCATTCATAGAGCAACATTTCCTAATGGTGTATGATGTCCGCAGCGCGTCTTGACCGTTTAACCCCCGGCTCAAATTAATTCCACTTCAATTTTGGCTTTAGAAATTTTCGGTTTTTCCACAAAAGAGTCAAACAAATATCTTCTACATATCACACGTATTCACTTCAAAGAGCCATAACCGGCAGAACTATCCTTTCAAAGGGGTGATTTTCACCACACAGTTGCATTTAAATCCTTTTTAGAAACCTGAAGATGTAAAATATTCATTCAAGATCAAGAGGTCTGAAAAGTAAACTTGGAATTTTGTTGCTTTCTTCGTTCCTGCACCACCAACCATCCTGGGACCTTTAAGCTTCATCGCGTGACCCTTTTGGGGGGGGTCGTGAAGCCTGGGTCGGGATCTAGTCATGTGTCTGCTCGCCTTAACATAGTATACTTTCCCCGATTGAAAACAGCAAAGCTAATTCTTGAAACATGTCAATAGATTAATATTCCTGTTACCCAAGTGCTGTTTTGCTCTTGTTGAAGTGATTGAATCACGTGCTCTTCTATATGTCCTATTTTAAATGCAAAAACACCATATATTTTTCTTTCACAGTGTGGTAGTGGGTTTGTACTTACCGTACAGTTCATGTCATCAAAATAAATCATCCTGAAGTGTTATCCAAGTTCGTGTTTGCGAGACAGTCGGCAGCAGAGAGGTTTTTGTGGCGCAAAAACAGGGCTGGTGGTGAGTTGGCCTTGATTTGAGGCTGCCGGTAATCAGGCTCTGTTTGCGGTTAATTCTATGTTCCATTATGTGCTTACATGCATCGGCACACGGTGAGTCATTGTGCTCACACACACACACACACACCAAACAGATAGAGCTCTATGTGTGAAGCATCTCTGTCTCTCTCCACCTCGCCGTGAGTCATTAGCCATTCCAGACGCAGGGTGATCAGCGGAGCCAGCCTGGCCTGAGACAATTAGAGACCCCAGAGGTGGCTGCACATCACAATGAGCCCTGCGGCCATGATTAAAACATCAGCCGCTCTCTACGCAACGCTGACGGGGAAGAGAGAAAAGGGAGGGCGGGGGGAGATCACAAAAAAAAAGATGAAGGGATTGAGAGTTTAGTTCTATCAGCTGTCTATGTTCCTGATTAAAAGAGGGGTTTGTACATCATTTTATGAGCTGGGAGAAGTCATCAAAAAGGGGGGGGGGGTTGAGCTTGGTTTATTCGTCACTGGACATACTTTTCCCTACACACACTTCTACACACACACGAGGGGATTGGAACGCGGTTTGTTTCTAATGCCCACACTCAAAGTTGAGAGATGTGAACGTATTCACGGAGCACTTTGCGTGAGACTACAACAGCCAGTGGATTACCGCAGCTGCCATGTTGCTATCTCCTTTGACATTTGTGGCTTTGATATGTATCTCAGTGAAGGGAGATTTAGATAGCAAATCCCTCAAGTGCTTCATTGAGCCGGGGTGCGTACTACTAGGATCACAATAACTGGAACACTTGAAATATCTTTCTAGAAGCTTTGAAGAAACGAAATCATAATTACAAAGGAGAGTCAAACTATGTTTATTGCCAGTCATTGAACTCCTCAAGTCCCATATGAATATGACCGGGTTCAAAAGCTAGCTTGGCTTTTTGTGTTTTCTAATAATAATTCAAAATATAAGTCAAGGTAAGGCACAGACGGATTTATTTTCAGTATTTCCTTTAATGTTCTGGCTCGACCTGTATCACGATGCTGTGTGTCGGAGTTTAAATGTCTGGAATAAAGAGAGGACACATCTGTGCCCCGGTATTTCAAGGACCCTCATTGCAAGATTAATCCAGTGATTGATAACATGCTGCATCACGAGGAGTTCCAATTCAATAAACTGAGAGGCACACTATCAAATTGCATTTAACCATCAGTCAAGGCTCTTCTTTATTCAACTTGGATGCTGCATGTGTATTTGGTTGCTCCAGACCTCAGTAAGCTCTAAGAAAACCACCAAGTTTTCATGCTAACGTTACGCTGAATATGAATCTCTTCTCAGCCTGCACTGGCTCCAGTCAGAGAAAAACCAACCTATTCCCACTGTGATCTGCCCTCCTATCCCCAGTCCTCCCTGCCTCTGGCCGACCCTCATCTCCCCCCCTGCCTCCCCTCCCAACTCCTGCCGCCCCACCCTGCTCCGCCTCCCCCTCAAGAGCCTTCACCGTCCTCTGATCTGGAGCGACACCACCACTTACCCAAGGCAGCGGTCCTCCCCGAGAAGGTTGAGCTATCCCAGAGTCCCCGCGGTGCGCAGCCCTCTGTCCCCCCCTGTTCTTATGGTTCAGTCACCATCGAGGCAAAGCCACATGGGAGCTCCACTCCAGCGCCCGCCTAACCCACAGTGGTCCCACCGAAACTCCCAGCGCGCCCAACCCGGTGTTGTGTTTTTCTCGGAGTGTTCGCGGAGGCAGAGATGTCGGGATGGATGAAGAAAGACTGAACGGTTGCAGGTCAACTGTGCAAACGTCAACTTTTACGACTTCCCTTTTTTATTTTAAAAACACCGATTATGCATAATTAGGCAAAATAGCGCGTGTCCGACGCAATTTGGTGCCTAATGTGTCCAAGCTGTGGCCGCCGATGCTGTCTCGTTGCATTTGAGAGGTTGCCTGCATCCCCTCCTGCTATAACGGCTAATTAATTGTGATGGCTGTTATTATTCAATTCGGAAACAGTCGTACCTCAAAGAGCAAAGAAAATTACAAAATTGATTCGATGACAGCTAAAATGCACGAGAAGGCCTTGATTTAACCAGCCAATGTAAATGAGTCCAATTTAGAATCGTGTAACGCGGGGCCGGGAGAACGCGGCGGAAAATGATCAGGCCGGCCAGTCACAGATATTAAAATGAATTATATCTAATCGAAATTTTAGTCACGGTACATTAACTAATAGAAAGTTATTAACATTTCAAGAGCGATGGGAGGAAGGGGGGAGGGAGGGGGAGAAAAAAGCTTTTGCCTGCAAAATGAACAGTGGCTGGGTTGACCCGCGGACCCGCGCATGTGAACACTGTAATGACAGCATAATGGCATATTTACATTTAAAACCTCGCCGGCTTCTATTCAGATTCAGAGTGAGACGTTAAGTCAAGGAATATTTGGTTTGCCCTGCCGGCCTCTTCCGCAGAGGGTTTCTGTGATTTCAATAGTTCAGTCCAACTTTTAATTCCCTTCAGTGTTTCTACCCTCATCTCTCTTTTCTTTCTCCTCCCTCTCGTTCCGTGTGGTTGTAGCGTGTCTTTCATCTGGCGTGTTACGGTAAAGTGCCAACTCCTCCCCTTGTTCCCGTCTTTTATTTATTACCGTCTTTCATCCTTTCATTCGAGTATATCTATAGAAATATCGAGTCCCCACTTGTGTTTGTCTTTGTGTCTCTCTCATGATGAGCCGAGTCTGTCATTAGGACTAGAAGGCCATCCATGACAGCAATTTTACCTCTGGCAACAGAGTTTTGTATTTTAAGTGTTTTTACTTTTATATTAATTTTCTTTGCTCACCAATATCACTCCAGTCTCTTATGCGGCTTCAATACGTTGTGTTTTTTTTTAAGTTCAAGGGCTGAGGGGAACACAGACGAGCGCTTAAAGACACTGCTTTTCGGTGCCGTTGATACCTGCCAGGTTTTTGCTAATTTTCAAAGTACAGCGAGAGTATCCGTAATGAAACGGCACCCACCAGTCAGCCAAGGACAGCGCGGCATTCAAAGACGTTTCATCACTTATCACACACTGCCCACTGAGCCATTAGTATTCACAACATATTAGAAGTTTCATGGACATCATAAAGACGATTCAGATGAACTCAAAGCGTAGTCAATCCTTAATAAAGGCGTCAAAATCTTTCAGTATTCACAAGGTTTGTTTTCATGACCGGGGGTTATTCAAATTCCAGTGTTTTTCAGTAAGTGAATAGAACAATTTACAAGCACACAATGTGAATATGTGTGTGTGTGTGTGTTATTGTTTCTGGGTTTCGCCGGAGTTTGGCTGACCTCTGGCTCCGCACGTTCGGCGCCAGACATCACCGCTCCTCTGCTCTCCTCATTTCCACTCCTCCGCTCGTCTGCAGCCGCTCTGTTCATCCGCAGCAAGGCGATGAAATTTTTACATAGGGCCGGCTGCCTTTTTTCATAATGCAACGCAGCGTGGAGGGTGAGCAGGAACCCTGATAGCTGCTGGTATTGTGTGGTGATGTATTTAATGTTTGATGTTGAAGAAAAAAGACAGGAGCGCGCTGCTTTTCTGCAGGAGGCTTCGGCAAAGGGGTTAGCGTGTTCGCAGACACGAGAGGACGGGACGATATCGGGGTTCATGTGTCAGGGCGGAATCATAAAATGTTCCCCTTGCGAGATGTACAATGGTATTTAAGGAAATTGTGCCTCTCTGTGCCCTTTGAGGTTGACACTTTTAGCTTTTGACATTCATACGGTCTGTGTGTGTGTGTGTGTGTGGCACTGTACACCAGTATTCGTGTATGTTTAGCCTGTGCCAGCGGTGGTCTGTTTAAAAAATAAAAATAAGTAGCTACAAAGAGTGTCTTGAGCTCTCACGTCCAGCCAGCAGACCTTCCTCTCAGCCCACCATCTGCTCCACAGGTCACCAGACCCCCCTCCCTCCCTCCACATGCTGCCTGCGAGCTTAGTAACTGATTTCAATATGCACTGAAGAGACTGAGCTCTGATTTTCTGTCTACTGCTATTTCCCCACCCAACAGCCATTTTTAAACACGTCTCTTAGCGCTGGAAATTCTACCATCTGTCTGTTTCCCACATGTCCAGAAACACCTCATGTAACCTCGGAAAGCAGGCATTTGACATTTCATATTCCACGCCAAAATACATGTAAGACACAAAAAGCATCTCGGTGGAGACAGGTTACATCATTCAGCTCACCAAACCCAAGGTTTGTTGCAGATTTACCATCAACATGTGAAGGGATTCTTCAATAAAAGACAGCTGACAAGTGCCGCTGGACTCCAGGACAGCTGGGTGATGAATGTGCCGACAGAAACGGATACAGTACCTTGTGTCAAACGCTCTTATATTTTTTTTCCGCTGCAGTGGAAGCAGAAGCAGCCGAAATGTAAAGTGTTAATTGCAGGTTACGAGCAACTTGCCTGCGCGGGGCCGACCAGCAAACATCTCTAAGATGTTCAAAGTAAAAAAAAAACGTGTTTGAGGATTGATGCATCCTGCAAATCTCTAAGCTACAGCGAGCAATTTAATTGTTGTTTTCTTGATACTTTCAGCCTGCAAAAGAAAACTCTCACATAGTAATAGTTTTCTTATTGCTTGCTTGCTGAGTTTGAGATGTATGCAGCCTGTTGTAGTTACTTTATATAATTAGACTCCCTGTAATGGCAGGTTGAGGGGGCTGCGGGGGAAAAAAAAGGCTGCGGTCAAAGGCACAGAGTGTGTGTGTGTGTGTGTGCATCTGCTGATGTATTTTTTTTATGCCGTTGTGTATGTGAACCTACCTGCGCATGCTGGAGACCAAGGTGAGCGCCAGGGCGACGTATACGGCATTGTGTACGAGCTCGCGTGTTCCTGTCTGCATCGCGGCGGCTACTTCCGTTAGCACCCTGTCGGGAAAAAAAACAAAAACAGTTTGTCTCCCCCCACCACTTTACAAATGAAATCAGTGCTGCGAGGCGGTGGATTAATATCATAAGGAAGGCCAGAGTGGGCCATTAGAGTGGTGTAATGTTGCTCCGGGGCCTTGTGATGGATGGCCATCGGCGCTGCAGCCCTATTTGCACACAGTCACCTCTGTGGTGGCCGCCATTAGCAGGACATGGGAGGTGCGGGCTAAGGGATGGTGGTGAGGTGGCTGGACCTAGGTTTTATTAGAGAGGTGTGTGTGTGTGTGTGTGTTTGTTTCTCACTGTATATGCTCTGTGTGAGTCTGCTCATATTTAAGTGCATGCGAGCACGTGTTTCTGGAATTGCGTGATTGCAAAGTGTGTGTGTGTGTGTGTGTGTGGTTGTGCTTCGACTCTTCAGCAGACAGATGTTGCGCTCCCCGCCCTCCACTCTGTCTAACGTGTCTGTCTCTCTCAGCGGACGGCGGTGGTAGGCAGCAAACACACTCAGTGTAATTAAGACAAATTAGCCCGGATGGCAGCTTGCGATAACAACAACATATGTTGGGAGGTTTGTGTACAGAAGAATACAATCAAAATCATCATTAGCAAATCACTTATCGTAAACGGAATCACATTTTCCACCTTGGAGCGCTTGTAGATTAATAAGATGCCTTGATTTCTTTTCATTTCATTCTTTTCACTTATTCCTTCCTCCTTTTTTCTTTGCTGATGCCACTTTCTCTCTTTGTTTCTCTCGTCTTTCCGTTCTCCCTGCCTTGCTGTCTGTCAGGCTTTTCATTCTCAAACAGCACAGATGCAGACAATGACAGCTTCTGGTTTTTATGGGGCATTTTTTTTTAAAGTGAAATGACAAATACAGCAAGTAGATTCTTTTCACTGTAGCTAGCAATGCTAAGCTAAAGCTGGCGGTAAAACTGAGAGTTCTTTGAAAACTCTCCGGCTGACTTTTTAATGTTTTTAGCTGTAGAAGAAAAGATGTTCAGTTTGCCTAATATGTAGCTTGACAGAGTTCTCCATGTGTGTCCTGGTGTTCTCATGTTTCCTTACCTCCTCATCCCTCACTCCCTTACCTCCTCATCCCTCCTCATCCCTCACTCCCGTAGCTGTCATGCCGTTGTTTTAAGCTGAATAAGTTATTAGCATGACGTCATGCAGCTAGCCAAACCTGTCTGGTGTACAGCTAGTACAGAAGCTTCGCATGTACTGCTTCCCTTTCCCGCTAGTCTGCTGTCTGATTATGAGGTCAGGCTGATCTGGGATCAGCTCTTTGGCCTGAAGTTTCTCCGCCAAAGTTCTCCTCTCAGACGGGTCTTGGAGGAGTAGTGCTCGCCTGTAGACTCGTCCGGACGGGAATGCGCAGCTGCCCCAAGCTGAATCTATTTGAGGACGCTGATTGGCTAAATTGGATGTCACTCATTTATATCTTTAATCAGTAATTGGCTAAACTGCTTCATAGACCCGCCTCTTTTGGGCCAAATTCGTTTGGCCCCCCATGCTGCGCGTTCTGAGACGGAGAGGACGAGCAGGAAAAGCATATATTTTTCGCAGATATCATATTTTACACATATAACTGGATACATCCCATAGTTCAAAAACACAAATATTGACAATTTGTATAATTTATTATTACTATAATTTTTGTGCGGCTCAAGGTGGGGCCAGGCCCCATGGCCCTCTATTGGCCAGCCGCCACTGATCTTATTCTTCCTCCTCTCATCACTTTGTTTGCAGTTGCCACTTTCTGTAACCGTTGCTATCTGTTGCTCTCATCTTCAAGTTAACATGTTTTATGTCTACAACCTCGTAAAAGGTTGTCCTATTTGCACATAGACCAACAATAAACCTATTTTCTACTTTGCAACAAATTAAATAAGACACCTTGCTTTCTTTTAATTTTGAATCTTATTCTTTTCTCCTCTCGTCGCTTTTTTTGCTGCTGCCTCTTTCTCCTTTCCCCTGCTTTCCATCTCTCTGCCTTCCTCTATCGCTGTCAAAGTCAGGCACTCCGTTCTCTCGCAGCACAAATGCACTTTCCAATAACGGATTAACTATCAGCATTTTCCGACAGTTGTGGATTTTTGTCGGCTGAAATAACAAATGCCACAAATTAGAATCTATCGGCTTTAGCTAGCAGGCGTAAGCTAATGCTAACGGTGAAACTTTATTTCCTTTCATTTAATTATCTCACTCATCCCTCATGTTCTTTGTTTATTGCCGCTTTCTTTAATTCTCTTCCTCTCTTTGTTTCTTTCCTCTTCTTTCCTGCCATTCTCCATCTCTCTCTGTCTTGCTCGATCGCTCTCCCTGTCACCGCCTTTCTCCTCACTTCTCTCTCTATCTCCCTAAACATTTCAAAAGAATGAATTACTTCGGGCTGTCACTTGGCCCTGGCCAAGAATTCATTTTTGTGGGTCAAGTGTTTCAGACTGTCATCTCTGACAGGAACCATCTCATACAATAACTACATGGACGGACCTTGACTTGAAGTGCTTTCGTTTTCTCCCTCCCCTCCTCCTCTCTTCATGTGCATGCTAAGAAGATCTCGGCTTTGTTGGTGCAGAAAGAGGGAGGGATTGAGAGATGGTAGAGATAGAGAAAGTAGAGTGCCACGAAAAGGGCGGCAAAGCAGAGCTCAATGCTGGATTCATAGCTTCATCTCGACCACATGTAAAGTTCTATGAGGAGTGAGAATTATCAAGGGCTCTAGCCGAGAAACCCACTGAAACGTTCCAATGATGGAATGAAGTCACACGGCATGAGTGCGGCAACATTTAGCTATGCCAAGGTCTTCAACAAAACGAACTCCTTAAAGAAAGGGAAAACGCATAAAAAGAGTCTGGCTTGATGCGTTGCGAAGAGGTAAAGATGGCATTGAAGTTGGCGCTTTTGTGTGAGTGCGTGTACGTTTGCTGGGGACAGCAGGGCTTCAATGGCATTGGGTTTGAGCAGACAATCTATTTACAGTGTGCTCAGGGGAGCTTATAAACAAATGTTGAGTAATTTCAGCCAGGAGTAATTACCCTTGCCGCTGACAAGGAGAGTGTGTTAGCATTCCCCTTCACCCTCGGCCCTGTCCAGAAGGCTTCAGGCTTGTGCGCACACACACACACACACACATGCGCCGACATGCACAGATGCACATCCACAATGGCGAACTTCCTCGTTAAAGTGTGGCGTTTGTCCAGCAGTCGATACCACAAACACCTTCCCCAAGCCTCTCGGTTTCACCCCCATACTTGAGAAAGGTGATGAAATATTACTGGAAAAAGGCACTAGAATCTGTGGGCAACTGGGCAGGATTTCGTCATCGGAAGCCTTCTGGTGTCCGTTTGTAGTCCGAGTTGTATTAACCAATCACTTTCGAGCAGGCTACGGTTGAATGCAGGTAAACAGTGTGGAGAGCAAAAGAGACAACCTCGGAACCCAGCGGCTGTCGTGTGACGATGATTTAGCTTTTTATTGGTCTAAAATTACCTTGTAAACTGGCTATTTCTGAAACAATCTGGCCGTACACGTTGTCTCTCAACTCCAACTCTAGTCGCAAATCTCAAGTTGCAAACTACTGCGAACAGTGCACGGAAGAGGAAGTCTTGCCCCGGATAATTGCTCAATACAGCCCCAGAAATATAGCCCCTTGCCCCTCTTATCCTCGTACGGCCGATAGCCGATAGGTTCTGATATTGCATCTGATAATCTGACACGAGCAACTTTGTTGTTTTAACCAGCAAAAGGGACGGTTGATGCCTGTAAAATAAGGGAGTCCTGCCATTGCTGAAAACTGTAATAGCGGTTTGTCACGGTAGAGGAGAGATGTGTGTGCCTCTGAGCCTAAGATCAACAGATCAACTCGTTTCCCCCTAGCTGCTTCCAGCCTTTATGCTAAGTTACGCTAACGGCCTGCTGGCTCCAGTTACGTATTTATAATATTTAATGGATGAGATCTTAGTGGATGTGGACAACGCAGATCCACTTAATACACTTCTGCCCTTTTAATATTTAATATTGTTAAAAAATATGATGAATTAGCTGGAAAGCTAACGTTAACGCTCTCTTTACATCTTAAGTACTCATGGCACAACTGTTTAAATAATGTGCAATTAATAATACAAATAATACATTTTGGGGGGATTTCAAAAGTCCTGCAATTCACTTTTAGTTCAGAAAGAACATTTGTCATAATATATATATATATTTTTTGCAGGATGGTGTTCTGTAAGCCAGCAGCTCTCTCACCTTCATTAGGATTCTGTACGGTCATCAGGCCAACAGATCATGCAATCGAATAAAGCAAACAAGCAATCAAAGTCACACTCATTGCTACATTGTTTTACATTTTAATCATTTGAAAGCCTTAATTACAGGATTGAATTGTAACTAACGAACAGGCAAATTAATTTTCACCTTAACCTTTGAAAGGCGAGCGGGCCAGATGCAGGCTTTATCCCACCTGATCGATTACCATCTCTCCGCTCAAACGGAATGGATTCCCATGCAAATTTTAGCCGGATCAATCCGCATCCCGGCAGAATCAATGAAGAACAGCTTTTCCACACCTCCACGAGACAATTGTATGATTAGGAGATGAGATGATAACGCGTGGAGAAACAGCCGAATAGATATTAACTAAAAAACTACAGCATGTCAAGGCGGACGCAAGAGCGTGAAGGAGAAGCATGAGAAAACCTACTTCTCGTATTCAGCTCTTTAAAGTCCAAATATTGGAGCTTGACAAAGCCACAGCGGAGGCCCTTTCCTCCCTCGTCCTCGTCTCTGTTCTCCCTGCCTCTCTTTGATTCCTACTGTGTGGAGTAAAGATGTGAGAGAGGTGGCTGCTTTGGCTGGGTCTCTTGACAACCCGGGCGTCACGTGTATTCTGGTGTTGAAGCTATTAAACTGCGAGGGAGGTGTTTTGCGTGTGACATGCAAACCGAGCAAAAAAAAAACTCTGGGATGCAGAGAGGGAACAGGATTGAATTTCTCCTCCGTGGAAAAGGTTATGTGACAGTTATTTACTTGTCATGAGCAAAGCAGGTTTGAAAAAGTTAATATACCTTTTTTTTTAAAGCGTCTCAATAGCAACCTCATCATTTTCTCAGAGTTAGATGTTACTTCGGATGTTACTTTCAAGTAACATCCGAACGTGAAAGGCTCTCTCTAACATGATGGGTTTTAGGTATGAAAAGCTTCGCTCACGGTAGAAAACTTGCATCACTTGTAGCAGCTGGGAATGGAACCGAGGTCACATTTTGCTGAACAACTTCAATGTCAAACTTCTCTGCTGTGTCCTCCACATAACACACATCTCCCACGTTCCACTTATAGACTACATCATTTGCATTTAAACACATTATGCTCACTTGATATATGTAACATCAGTACGTGTGTGTGTGTTTCTGCAGAAGGGATTGCGTACTTCTTTGTCCTCTCTTTGAACAACTTTTTCCCCCCCAGCTGATATATTATGCTGGGTGCGTTAAGCGCCATTGTGTTGCCTTGGCCGAGGATTGCAGGAAGTTGTGCTTGGCACCAGGCCCAGAAGCAAGGTGAGGACAAACACTCCCAACAAACACTCACTGACACCCACAAATCTACGGACACGTACCTGCTACATAGTGCACATCGGTAGAGTGTGTGTGTGTGTGTGTGTAGTGGGGAGTGGACACACGTGAGCATGTGTATGAGCAGGTCCACCTTTCATCTGTGCCGAGATTTGGAAAGGCTTCACTTTGCACAGGCTCCCTTAATTCTCCCTTAATTCATTTGTGCTCCAGATTCACTTGGCTGCCGGGATAACCTGGGAATGATAATGAAGTGGAGGGGGAGAGAAAGAGATCGAGGCAGAGAGAGAGAGAGAGAGAGAGAGAGAAAGAGAGAGATGAAAACATCACAGCACATGGCTCCTTCCTATCTCCCCTTTGAATGTGTTTCGGAATGGATTTAGGGCTTTTCATCGAGTCTTTTAAAGAGAAGATGGATCTTATTAGCGCTGATTGCTAGTCATAGGACGTCTTCTGCCTCGGGAACCCACCTTACTTAACCCTTTCACAGATGCACAGGGATTGTATCAGTACTGGAATTGGGGTTTGATGCCATTTTATCAAATATGGATCTTGTATTGACTCCACTTATCAAATTTGAGTCCATTTAAAAGCCTTATCCAATCGACTGTATTTAGACTAGGGTTTCTTTGCTTTTTTCTGCTTTCTACAATATAAGTGTATGGCAACTATAATATGGCGAGGTTTGGGTAACTATTACACCTGGCTAAGGTTTGGGTAACTATTAC
>NW_022280042.1:7477381-7508332 GCF_004355925.1 Anarrhichthys ocellatus
CTGGCTAAGGATTGGGTAACTATTACACCTGGCTAAGGATTGGGTAAATATTACACCTGGCTAAGGATTGGGTAATACTGTGGTGAAGGTTAATAAATAGACTAACGTCAGCCCGACCTACGCACCCCTATTTTCTGCCTCGCGACATAAAGGGCACACTACTAAATTCATTGGCACCAGACGTTGGCATGGGTTGTAAAGCCATACTGGGTTGTTAGCTCAGCTTCCAATATCTGGGAGCTGAGCTAACAAATTAAAAATAAGAGTGTAATGACCTTTTGTTGGCTTGTAAATTAAATTTTGATCACGCGCCATCGGGTGTAGCCGACTCACTTTTGTAAAACTTGAAGTCTAGGTGAAATAAAATCTGAGATTTGGTTCTAAACACATTATACATATCAGAAAATGATTGTTGAAACTTTTTTAAGACAGCTTTTGTGTCATGGATTAGACTTATCTTACTTTACCCAATCATTGATTTAGTCACTTTTTGGAGGGAATGTTCCGTGCACCGGCGAAGCTTTACTTAATTGAGCCGCACCTCTGGGTTAAATAAGTCTTCAGAAATGGCTCCAATTACTTCTCTGTAACTAATTGATCTTGCCTGAAACAATGGCACCAATAGAGTAGTCCCAGCAGGACGCGGGCCTCCCCTCCAGGAAGGCAAACGCTGCCACTAATTGAAATTATTTCGATTAATATGGAGCCCTAATCGAGGCTAAGTATGCGGCGTCACAGTGGGTCATGCAGTCTGGAGCGTATTCCCCCCTTTCTCTCTCTCCGTCTCCCTTTTTGTTTTGACACGGCACCTCTTGTGTTTTGACAACCTCGCCCTCCTCAACACACAAAGCAACAATTCATCCCGCGGAGAAGAATGAGCCGACGTGGTGGAGAAAAAAGAAAGGAGAGGAAGAAAAAAAAAAAAGGAGCTCGCAGCGATCGATAAGCAGCGTCGGAGCTGTGATTTATTTACCGCTGTGTGTTATGTAGAGGCGAGAGGAGGGGGAAGAAAAAGCCTTCTGATATGGCCACAGGCAGCCGACATAATGGGGCCCTCTCAATCTTCAGTGAGTGGCTTGTTGGATTGTCAGGCAGGTTTCCGCCGGTGTTCAAAAGCGCTATCCGATCAAACCCCCGAGATGCGGGCGACCAGACAGATGATTACTCACTGTAAACGATCCAGGAGGGGAGAGAAAAGAGAGGAATAACTACAGCGGATATTGATGACTCAATAGACTCAGTGACGGACGATTCACTTTGTGTCTAGATTAAGTGTTGACTGTCTTGGATCAATCATAATATGGGCCTCTTATTGAGCATAAAAAGCATGTTTAATGTCATTAAATCCAGATCCATGCCCCCCCCCCCTAGTCCGTCTTTCCGAGAAGCTTACACATCTGGCAGCCTGCCTTCTACAGTACAAGCATGCGAGGCAGAGAAACAGTGGGGGATGGGGATATGAGTTGTGTTGTTGTCGGTGGTGGTGGTGGTGGTGGTGGTGGCGAAGGAGGGGAGGCGCAGGAAAGGCATGGGTGAACAAGGGGAGATGGGAGAGGAGAAAAAAAAAGAAACCTCGGAGGCAATCATTTCTGGCAGAGCGGTGGCAGTGTGTGTTTTCATTTTTTTTTTTTTTCTCCTCTCCGTAATTTCAGACAGTTTGGACGTGGCCGACGCTCAGCGAGGGCCAATAACAGTTTACAGACTGCCGATGTCATCACATTTGGACAAACTTCTCAATCTGGAGTGACCTTCGCAGGAGGCTCAAACACACTCACCTCTCTCTCTCTCTCTCCGCATCTGCTCCCCCCCCCCCCCCCCTCATCGCTGAGCAGAAGTCGCCAATAGCGTTCGGTTTATTACAGGGATTTGACTACGAGTACGTACACAATTTACATAATGGCCTGCTTTTATACAGTAATGAGGACTATAGGCTGTTTGGTATCCTCGAAAATACAAACAAACCGAAGGAAGAGGGGTTTCTGGGGAATGCACGGTAACGATACAAACATCTCTCTTCAATATATCTGCACTAATTGAAAATCGATATGTAAACAAAGGCATGATTTGCATGAACGCAGCCTTCCACAACTTCCCTCCGACTGGGCCTCTGATGATGAAACTCTCCAAGCGGCTCCGCAGAAGTTTCAACATCACCGCTCACTTAATTAAATGTCGACACTTCCATTATCATTTTTCATCGTTATTACACAATGTTTATCTTGAAGTTAAAGGGACGCTTGTACTTGAATCTTCAGTAATATTAGTTGGCAAATACGTGTAAAAAAGTAAGATTTGTTACTTTTATCTTTCATGAAGCAGTTTCATGAAATAAGCCCAGACCACATTTAGAAATTAGATTTCCGAACAAGCAAACCACCAACCTGTGTGATCCAGGAGATGATGTGATGGACCTGTGGAGGAGCCCAAGGTTGACACTCACCCCATCAGTCAGGCCCTGTCCTCGCCAACCCCATCCCCCCCACCCCCATCAGACTTCCACCAGATCTCCCCTTTCCATCCCACCTTCAGCCTCGTCCACCCCACCCCCCCTCAGCCGGAGGCCTTCGCCCTGGGGCCCACCTGACTGACAGCTGTTGATTTGGATCTCTCCATCACACGCCGGATAAAAGAGGGATTCAGGACTCATTCCTGTTTCTCCCAAACGCTCCATTCCGCCCTCCAATCCCCGGCGCAAACGCAATTCCCAGGCTCCGGACTTCTACAGGGCCTCCCTAATGAAGTCATTCCCGGCACATATGATTGGGTGAGATTGCCACCACACCGCCGCCGCCGCCGCCACGATCCCCGCTCTCCCCTCACATCTCAGGCCTCCCATCCCCCCATCCCCACCGCGTGTACTCATGTGGAAACAGCAAGTGGTTGGGTGCGTTTTTTTCTCCCCGCGTTTATCCATTTCTCCTCCCGCATGTGTGTTTGTACATCTGCGACACGTGCGGCGCGTGTTTGCACGTAGGTGTGTGTTCTTAACTAAGCTAACACAGCCTGACTGGCTACTAATTGGATGTCTCCATCGGCAGTTATACACGATGTGGCATTATAGCCGAGAGAAAATCACGTAGGGAACTGCACCTCCGGCACACTGTGGAGGAGAAAGAGGGAGTTCAGCAGTGAGGGACTTTCCTTGCAGTAAAGGGAGGAAAAAAGGGATCAGATGATGGTACAGTATGCGCTGTAATAAAATCAATCAGAGAGGCAGGAATGGAGTTATTTCAAGCCGTCCATCACTGTCTAGAGAGATGAAAGGCTTTGATGATTAATGATCTGAGAGAAGGTAGACAGCTAATGAATCTCTCATAATCAAAAAAAAACCACCCCATCCACTCTAAAAAAAACAGAAACTTGTCTTTGTAGAGGTCTCGTGCACAGCTTAATGCACATCACAGTCCCCGATAGTTCACTCAGCGACACCTCCTCAGCAGGAATCCTCCAGAGACAACCTCGCAGGCTTGTCAGTCGGTCGGTCTGCCACTCACCGCTAACACGACAGCCCGTCCCCGAGTGCCTGTGAACACTCGGCAAGCGCCCGCCAATCTGACAACACGGTGGGGAGCAGAAAAAAAAAAAAAAACCTCCAAAAAAAAACCCAAGAGCGTTTCTGAAGGTACCCTCCTGTGACGCCGGAATGGGCTCGTTTTATGTTTTTTTGTTTCTGGGCATCGGCGGTGAGGATGACTCACGTCTGGCTCCCCCGTTAGCGAAGGGGGCTGCGCGATCAAATGGACCTGATTTCTTCTTCTTTTTTGTGCCGCCTTTTGAATGGCGATGACGGCTGCACGGTGAGCCTCTCAAGAGAAGCGGCGGGTTGATAGCAGCCAGCTGTTAAAACCTAAAGCACATCTCTGATCTCCAATAGTGAGTGACACCTTTTAGATAAGAACGACTGAGCGTGCAATTCAATCGCATTATTAATTATTATTTTCCACCAAATCAGAGCTCATTCCCAGGCGTGATTTAGAATCCCTGATAAGTGTCAATTAATAAGCCTCCAACATATCATTTGCATGACAATAAATGCATTGCATTATCAATATGCCAACATCATGCATTATTAAAGATGGGACACCATTAACATCATGATTTATTTACATAATCAAGACCACCATTTGCATAGGAGATGTTCTTGTAAACAACACAGGATCTCCACGCATCAGCAGAGGTGAAGCCAATTCAGTTCCTATGACATCATCTTCAGGCGATGCCGAGCTGTGTGGAGTCTCAGCCAGCGCTGAAGTGTAGTGGTAGAAAGTACATGTACTCAAGTAGTATACACTACACTCCACAAGGATCTGTCAGATTAAAACATCCAGCAGTATATCAAGTAGTTTAAAACAGCTACGGCATTGAAATTCTACTTACACGTTATGCATCACTGATAGAAATCAATAATATTTAATAAAACCAATAACGGGCCTGAATGAGAAATCAGATGGTGTAATATTTAAGAAGCAGAAAAAAACAAACATGTACATAAAATGCACTCTTGCTCAATTTAGAACACTCTATTATGACACAGATATTACTGCATAGCAAACACTGAGACGCTTACATATCTGTGATTGAGGGATTGCCTCCACATGGCTCTCAACATGGCGATGGCTGAGCAGGCGGCTAGCAGCTAACGGTGCTTACGGCAAGAGCAGCGCAAACAGCTGCAAGAGCGCTGACAGAGCTAAAAGGGTTGACCGGAGGCGGAACCGGAAGGTCGGCGTTGTGCTTTCCCGGAAAGCTGATTACAACACAAACAGTCACTCTCCGCTATATTAATGATCTGATTACTGAATTTACTTTTAGCATGAAATATTTTCCCATATTTATCAGTTATGGCTACTGATGTGTTGCCTACAGATGCAGATTAACATAATCGTTCATCTGGAGTCGTGTTTCGTGTCAACCGGATGGATAAAAGTGCAATATTCACTCTCCTTTCAGCTCTGTTTTGGTCTCCACCAACTCCCGAGGGAAACATTTATCTCTACCAGTGTGTGTGTGGTGTTTGGTGCTGAGCGGGAAGTGTACTGTGGGTCTACAGAGCGCTCTTGCTGGAAACATTGCCAACGAGAGCAATGGGACTGAACCAAAACACTGAAAGTCGCGGGCCGAAAAACCGAAACAATGAGCTGAAAGACGCTTTAAAAAAAGCTCCGTAGAGCCGAAGTGAACTGCAGAGTTGGTGATAATTCTCTGTGGGTTCTTCACCTTTCACTAACAGGTAATTCATTATTATATAAATGTATTGATTGTTGCAGCTTTAAGGTCATTTTGCACTTATTTACTAACACATAAAGGAGCGGTATAACTACTGAACTGCTATCTGAGATGGACCATTGTACTGCACTCTGTTTCCCATACTAGTGTCCGGCACGGACAGATGTCAACAGCATGTGATAGAAAATAGACAATGTGATTAGTTTCAATGGTGTGTTAGAATCCACAACGTGATTTTTATCATTAAATCAGAAAGGTATGGGTTCTCAAGTTGTATTGAAAGTGAAGCAGCGTGCCCCTGATAAAACAAAGCAAAAGCACTTAGCATGTGTTCTCCTAGTTAAGATTCCCTCTCAGCAGTAATACAACGTTTCTGAGTGTCTGCCGGAAAACAAGTGGAAGGTCAAGAACACGAACAATAGATGTTGATTCCAATTATGTGTAAAGCATTGAACAAGATGCGCTAATGATGGCGTTGTCGGGAGAAAAAAGGTGTTTACGTGCTACTCTCCCGAAGCCCGCGGAACAGTTTATTAGGCAAAGGCTTTATTTCCATAAAGGCTGATAAGACTTCAAATGATTCAGTGAAAAACAGTCCTGGCAAAGCGCCGTTGTGTATTTATCTCTGCCGACGCTGCGAGACAATCAAGACAAAGATGATAGCACATTTTGAAATGCAGCGCAGAGGCGTAATGAGACTGCGGCTACTTCAGGAACAAAACCAGACAAAATGCTTCTTTTTTTTTTTCATAAATGGCTCCTTGTTTTATTCACTCACGCCACACACACACAAGAAAAAGAAAGGCCGTCATTTTCAATTAATGAAGCAGGGAATTGAGTCCGAGGTCCTGCGGGATGGGGATTAACCATGATGGCTTCAGGGCCCAATCTCACACTGAGTCTGCGCCGCGGTCTGCATGGAGGAATTTCTCATCCTCCCCCCCCCCCCACCACCTCCTACCCCCATCCATTCCTTTCTCCTAAGGTGAGTTGCTTCAGCGTAGACCGCCATTAGTGGTGGGGGGAGATAAAACTGTAAGTGTTGCTCCCAATTAGTGCATCAGTGACCGCTCTGTGCCTCCTCCACGGCGAGGCCTGCGAGGAGGGAGGGAGGGTTGTGAGAGATTGGGAGGACGGATGACAGCGAAGGAGAGAATGGCAGGAAGACGGTGGCTTTGGAAAGGGAATAAAAGAAAGGGAGTGGGTTATAGTGGGAGCTAGATAAAGAGAGATGAGAGGGAGAAGGAGGGAGGATGGGGGGGAGTGACTAAAAAATGGCTTAAGCATTCATTTTGAGTGGCGAGACAGCTCCTATTAACATTTAACAGCGTTTGCGCAACTTGGTGTGGAGGTTAGGATGCAAATGAGGAGGAATTAAAACTGGCCAGAGGTTTGTCATTGATGGATTGCAGTCTGCCGGCACTCACCACTTCCTCGTGTCCATCACGGGCGATTACTGTATAATTAAACCTTATTTCTGGACTCTCCGACGCATAATTACTTGTGTGGGAATGTAACCATCATCTAAAAGCTCCGGCAAAACGCTTTAGCATTTAGTCTGGCGGGCTGCAGTCGTCTCACAGGCCGGTGACAGATAGAGCCATCTGACGATCGGCAGAAGAACAGTCACTTTTAATAAGAGGTGGGGGAAAAATATCAGGCGACAGTGTGCTGATTATAGGAAAATTAGGCTTTTAAGTGGTAAAGTCCTTTGTGTTATTTGCATAATTTATTCTGGCTTTACACCCCCCCTCTGTTCAACCACCTCTGGTTTCCTTCTTTCTTTCCTTTTTTTTTGCGAGCTGTGGGCAATTTCCTCTCATATTTGAACGGATTGCACATTTAAGTCTACTTAAGGAAAATCGCTTAGCATATTTTAATTGTCGTGCAAAGAGGTGCGAGAGGCAAAGCTTTATGGAGTGAGGACCCTTTAAAAGTGAGGAGGACACGGTGGCCGTCGTGCCGGGTGACCTCGGGGGTGCACACGCCCGCGTACAGGCCTTTGTACCGCTGGAACCTTTAAATCACAAATAAAACTAAACAGTCTGCACTCTGATTCAGATAAAAACTTTCGATATTTCCTGTATCGCTGCCCCTCTGTCGAGACCAGCCTGCTGCTTCAGTGTTCATAAATCTCTTCTTGCTGGTTGCTTTACATGTGATGGACAAAAAATACAAAAGGCTTGTGTCACAGATAATTCCTGATCATGGCTATAGCATGTTTCAAAGTGGGAAAATTTAGAAAACAGCAGCCCTCGCTGCACTCTAACCTCTGGTGGAGCGTTTCCAGTTTCCAGAGATAATTATAGAGGCCCATAGAGCAGCTTCCCACACCTCGCTGCCAGCCATATAATGATACCTTGGAAAATGTAGTGGGCTAATGCACATCATTTTCATTAAGAGCGCTCGCGTAATCCAAATTCTTTGTGATGGAGGAAGATAATTAATGCTTTAATGTTTTGGTCTTGCCACTCTCGCCACAGCAAGAGAAATGAATTGTTACATTTTAATGAGAGAAGCGACAGCGCCGGCTTCCCGCGCAACACGGATGATTTTATAATTGCACACAAGGGTGACTAACTCAAGGCTCATTAAGACGATTTTTCAGCTGGGCTATTTTTTGGCAGGACAATACATATATGTTCCATTCTACTGATAAATAAATTCTGTAATTAATCTTTTGTTTTGTGTCGTTCCTCGGTAATGTGACGTGAAAAGGAAGGAGAAAAAAAAAGACAAGACGTACACGATATAATCTCCCAAGAAAATGTCTTTAATGAGTCCTTCGTTGCTGCTTGTACCTAAGATTACATGAAAATACATTGACTGCAAGTATGGCAACATATTCACACATATAAACAAGTGGTGCATTTGTATTGTATGTATAGGTATGTACAACCGAAAACACGTTACACTCTGGTTTTAAAGTTGTGCAAGTGTGTTATATATACTAACAATTTATAAAATTCAACACACTAAATAAAAAACAGAAGAGTGTGCCCACGTATATACACATTCACCACAGTAGTTCACAAAAGATTAAAGCAAATGTATTGGATTATACATTTCCAGGTCGCCTTTCAGGTCGACCCCGACTCTTCCCTCCTCACAAATCGCTTGTGAGTGTTTTTTTTTTTTTTTGACGTCAGTGTTATCGGGCGTGTGTGTGTGTGTGTTCGGCCTGTAGCTCCCGTCTGACACACGGTGACAGACACACACACACACACACACAAGGCTACGCTGCAGCCTGCGGTTGCACCATCAGCTAAATGTTTTAAGTACAGTCATCTGAGGTAGACTGCGCAAAACTTCATGGTGTCGCTCTCTCTCTCTCCGCTTCATTTTATTTTAATTTTTTTTTTTGTTTTTATTTTTCGATGCGTTTTTTTCCCACAAATGTCTTTGACATTTGGATAAATCAAATACCATGTGTGTTTTGTAGCCATGAGGTAGAAATGCTTTGAAGAAGAACTCTGGCGTCCATTTAAAGAAAGGTTTAAAAAAACAAAAAAAAAGCTAGATTTAAACACCATGTAGAAAAAAGGTCAAGACACAAAAAAGAAGGACCACAAGACACGTAACAAACAAGCGTAGCGTTGACCGGCGTGTTCCAAGTCCTTCTGTTGGTCTGCTGTGGAGCCTGTGCTGTTGTTGTGTGCTCTGAAGTGCATTAGTAGGTTTTTCTGCTCTGAAGGGACTCTGCCTCCAGAGGATTTGCTGACAGAAGGAATTCTGGTCCAGATTGTTTTGAGGGTGGTTTTCTGACGGACCACTCTTGCTCCCCCCCCCCCCTCTCTTGTGCTGCCGCCACACTGCCTGGCTGTCTTGCCTTTTCCGTCAATTTTGCTGACGCTCAGCAGAACTCACCCCACCCCCCCACCACCACCACCACCCCCACCCCGCATCAGGTGCTGCACTGACGGTGCCTCGACCAGAGATTTAGCCACACAGAATGGGGCCTGAACATACAGTATTTAGCTCCTAGTTTATACTTTATATTTAAAAAGAAACAGGATGCACAGTAAAAGTTGATCATCCATCTCCTTCAGGATAGATACCAGACAGACGAAGCAAATATACCTCAACAAAAAACAATATTACACACAGAATGCTTCAGTGCACGGACATTGAACTACCTTAAGCACTGCTGTGTCACAACAGTGGAGCTAAAGGACAGCGTCTTACAAAGAGGAGAGGCCAAAAAATAATACATTCCAATGCGACACAATGGGCAACGGATAACCTTCAGAGACGAAGGACTTTTAAGAGTAGCGGCACAGTTCCTCACTCATGTTACAAAGCTTTTCAGCCAACTGAAGTATGTATCCAAATGCATTTATCTGTGTAAATATCGTGAGAAACGGTTACAGATGAGAAGAATAAAGAATGCTGTTTGAATTGGATTAGTCAGTCTGGGTCATTTGATTCAAATATGTCTTTAATAATAATGCTATTTGCATGACAGGTGTCAATCAATCAGAATTGCGATTATGAAATTACCTCTGGCCTCCAGCAAAAACAGTAATTTACTGTCTGCTTTCCAGACTTGCATGTAAAGCATGTAAGATATGTGCTGGATGAACGGCTGTGTCTAATTTAAATTACGGGAGTGGCATCCCATAATACAGATAATCCAGTTCAAATGCAGCTGAAGAGCGTGAGTGACAAGGCAACTTTGCAAAATCCATATTTCCATATCTACGTAGGTTGTGACACCTATCAAATCCAACTTAAAAACTGGGAGGACATCTGGAATGAGCTCCCTTAATCCTTGTTATGAAAAAAAAACAAAACAGATTTTCCTTGAATGCAACAGATGAGATTTCCAATACAGCTTTTTATGGCCTAAACCAAATGGAGTAAACTAGATGAAATGATAAGATAAGACACACCTTTATCGATCCCCAGCGGGGAAATTGGGTGAATTGACATTAAGTCAAACATTTAATTTGCACAAAGAGATACAGTAAATTGTCTTTGATATCACTGTGATCTAAAAGAGTAGTTTGATATTTTTGGGAAATGTGCTGATTTGCTTTGTTGCCCGAGAGCTAGATGAGAATGTCCGTTACCACTGTCATGTTGGGTCTTTCAGTACGAGGCTACAGCCAGCAGACGTTAGCTTAGCGGCACGTAAAACCACACATTGTTGTTTTATCAATTCAGTTTTCGTACGGATTAAACAAGCGAAAGTATAAAAGTAATTTTGTTACGTTCTGACCGAGCCGGGCTAGCTGGTTTCCCTGTTTCTATGCAAAGTTAAGCTAACCGGCTAACGGCGCTAGCTGCGTCTTCTCGTCTAACTCTCGGGAAGGAAGGCAAATGAGCGCATTTCCCTAAATGTCGAACTGTTCCTTTCGATTTTTTGGAGGAGTTTTTAGCATCAAGTTCATCCACGTCAGAGAATAAATCCCCACTCACTTAATAATATGACAAATGAGTTGATCATTTGTGCAGAAGTTAGCTTGGAGCCTCCATGCAGCCTAACCATATAGCCTAGATCGCTTATATAAACAATGCTGATTATGGTTGTTTTAATAAATATACAACTCCCATCACCCCGACACCTGCTCGTCTCTTAGAAACCCCCCAAAAATGTAATTGTTTTTTTAAAAAGCGATGGAAATAAGCTTCAAGATTGGTCAAGTAGAAACAGGTAACTCGAGCACCTGCTGTGAGGAAAAGAAAGAAAAATGTTTTAACTTTTTGATTATGTCCCGTCATTCCAGAAAAGATCTAGTACATTCATTGTCACCTCTCTGCTGTTTATCCTAGCCAGTGGAGGTACAGCTAACACTGCTTCGCTAAACATAAACTAAACCTCGGATTCTCCCCTCAGGTCTAAGTGCTTTTTCGTCAAGATATCTTGAGGTGCTGTACAATTCACAAACGCGTTCCTGAGTTTTGTTTGTTACGTTTGTTTGTTTTGCAGACACGGGATCAGAAGAGAGTCAGGGCCCAGACTACTGCCGCCCTGACCGATTGCTGCTCCTAGCAGGACAATAAAGAACGATTGACCGACTTGTCAATCTCAGTTTTTGCAGACTCGCCGCTGAAGTTTTAAAGCTCTTAATAATCGTCAGCTCATGCCATGAATGTAGATCGTGAGGCAAATAAACAAAGGAAGAAAATCAGAAAGCACCACTTCAGGCACTTGGATAGCCAACTAAATCTCAAGAACAAGAACGTAACGATATATATACACAGACACTGGGGCGTCTCTTCTGAAAGCCAACTTGCTTGCAATGTGTAAACAATGCCTGGCTTTCTGGAGTGTCAAGCATTCAAATTAAAACTCTTGCTCGTTAACTGCAGACCTGCCAGTTGTCTCATGAAACCAGGTCTCCCGGCGCGTCTAAAACCCTGCCTGTGAGAACTCAGTGGGCTTGTGTTGGCCTTCTGTGTGCCTTTCCCTCCAGCACAATGCTTCTGCCCTGAGGGGAGGAATTGTGGATGCCTCTTTTTTCTCAAGGGCGGAATCTATCTTTTCACTGGCTGCAGCCGAACATTTTGTTCCACTCAGTGTACGTGTCAATCTCTTTCTGTGATATACTGGCTTGGAACTTACAAAAGACACTCTCAAAGTCCTGGTAGGTGAGGGGCCTGACCTGTCCCCTGGGCATCATACCCGACATGTCCATGCCCTGTGCAGAGACGTGTAACAGACCCACCAGGGCCTCCTGGCAGAGTCTGGCCACGTCCAGGCCGGAGAAACCCTCGGTACGCTGGACCAGCAGCGCCAGCTCCTCCTCACTCAAGCAGTATTTGTGCTGAGATTGAGCCAGGAGCTGACCCACGATCTGGTGTCGGGCTCCGCCATCCGGCAGGGGCACCAGGACCCTCCGAGAAAAGTACCTGCGCAGCCCTTCGTCCATGTCCTGGGGTCTGCTCGTGGAGCAAACCACCAACACTTGGTTGCCTGCGTCCTCGCCTGAGCCCATGAGAAGTGAGTCCAACTGGGCAAGGAGCTCCCCCTTCAGCCGGTTGATGGGGCTCTCTTCGCTGAGGTGTGCCGACAGCAGCATGTCCACCTCACTGATGAACAGTACAGAAGGCTGCCGGCAGCGCGCCACAAGGAAGGATGCTCGGATAATTTTCTCCCCCTCTGCCAGCCACTTGGTGGCCAACGTGGAACCGTTGAGCTGGAGGAACGGAGCCCCTAGCTGGCTGGCCAGGCAGCGACCCAGCAACGTCCTGCCACTGCCCCTGGGGCCAAACAGCAACACGCAACGTGGGACTGGTCCTAAACTGCTGAACATGTCCGGGCGCAGGATGGGCCACAGGACCTCCTCCTTCAGGGTTGCCTTGGCCAGTTCTAGTCCTGCAATGTCACTCCAATCCACTGGGGGCCCCTGCTGAACGATTTCAGAGGTAACCATGTCCAGGAGGTGGGGGTCACTGTTTTTTAGCTGCTGTTCGGCAGGCCGGGAGGAGGAAGTGGACGAGGAGGAGGTAGGCCCTGGCGCCGAGTGGGAGAGGTGGAGACGGAGGTCATCAGCGCCTTGCTCACTGAGGGAAGGGGAGGTGAAGCTGCCAAGGGAATCCGTTGAGCGGGAACCCCCCAGGGTGGAGGTGACATAGGCCGGTGGAGTCAGCGGACCACCTGTTGCCTGGCTGCTGTACTTCCTCTGCTGCTGCTCTGAGGACATCGTGGACTGCTTCTGAGGATTAAAAGGTAAAGACGACTTCTCCGCACCTCTGTCGAATCCACCACCGGCGCTGTTGGAGCCTCCATTTGCGCTGCTGCTGTCAGCTATCCTGTACATGGGACTCTCAGCAGAGCTCCGGGCCTGGCCGTAGCCAAAGTTAGCGTAAGCAGAGTCTATCTCCCCTTGGCCGGTCATGTAGAAGGCTTTCCTCTTCAGTGAGTTGGAGGAGCTACTGTTGAGAGGCGTGGGGGCGATTGGGGTCAGGTTATGGCTCTGGTATGGGTATCCAGGTAAAGCAGAAGAAGGGGGAAGGGGTGTAGGTGCAGCGATGCCTGAGGGGAGGTATGAGGATGGAGGGGGTGCTCCCCCAGGGCTGTATCCTGGCCCGACTGAGCTCTGAGCTGGGTAGCCTGCTGGGGGGTAATTATAACTAGACAAGTTGGGGGAGCCTCCGTTGTAAGCTGGGACTAAAGTGGGGTGGGAGGGCGGATGCGGCGGCTGCAGGAGCCCAGAGCTGTGCAGCGGGGAGGGAAGCGCTGGGGCCTGGGCGGACTGGGAGCTGTAACTACTGTGCAGGTAGGAGCTGCCGTATGGGGGGCCGTATTCCTGAGAGGACATGGAGGAGGTGTGGAGGGCGGTGGCGGTGTGGCTCCCGCAGCTGCTGCTGGAGTAGCTGGGCTCGCTCAGGGTGCTGGAGGCCAGGCCCGGGGAGCTGCACATGCCAGACACCACCTCTGAGGCCGCCGCCATCCCTCCCTTTCGGATAGAGACCCCCTCAGGGATGCAGCTCATGGGGTAAACGCCATCCTGCCAGGGCTCCGATTCCCCTTTGCGTCCGTTCATCACCCCCGGGGCCTCCGAGTAGGAGCCCGGCATCTCCAGAATGCCGGAATACTTCTCGGCATACTTCTTGAGCAGGTTGGAGGCGGTGAGGGCCGAGATGTCGTCATTGGCCCAGGCGTACTGGTAGGCGGCTGAGCGCTGCAGGTGGCCAGGCACCGCCCTGTAGGCCTCAGCCTTGTGGGCTGGCGAGCGCGTGGTGGAGGAGATGTCGAAGTGCTGTTCGGCCCACTGGCTGTGCTCGGGGGTCCACTGCATCTTTAAGCCTGAGAGAAACGGAGACAAAGACAACTGCATGTGAACACATTGACATGTTAAAATCTGTTTCGCAATAATTACAAATGACAACACCTTCAAATTGCCTGGGATGGGAGGGTCGTCAATTAAAAAGGTGATATTCATCAGGAGGCTTGTTCGGCGTGGTGCTCTATTATTTTCTATTTTTCTTCCTGATATGTACTTTTGAGAGGGTGTTGTGTCCGACCGCATATAAGTTGTCCATTTCTACAGATCCTAAGATGGACAGAGTGGGTGTCGGCAGGTATAGTGCGGCACAGAGGGATTGTGGGATGGCTGGTTACGGCAGCCCTAATGCACCCTGGCCAGACCAATAAGACAGAGGCATTGAGGGTCACTCTATAATCCCCGGCTCATCTGAGGTGGCTGGAGATGGGTTTGAAAATGCGCCTCGCAGAGTACCACAAAGCAACACACACACTCACATACACCCCTCCTTTGCTCATGATGCTTTCATCGCACACACACACACACACACACCCGTGCTCAGACACACAGGCGTTTGGAAAAAAAACTACCTATGCCTGCACTCAGGCGTGCACGTGCACACACACACACACACACACACAGCCTCACGTCCACTGACCCAGACGGACAAACACAGGGCGCGCGCAGGAGCTACAGCGAGCAATGAATTACAACACATTGTGTCTCAAGCTTAGTTCCTGTCTGCACGGCTCCACCTTGACCTCCTCTCTCTCTCTCTCTCCACCGCTCTCTCTACCTTCCTGTCTGCCTCTCTTCTTCATGTCTTCTCCCCAAGCCTCTCCTCTTTGCTTTTTTTGTGTCGTCCATTTGCCACCCCCACCACCTTCCGCTAGATCCTCTTTTATTTCTCTTTACCTCCCCTTTTTATTCTGACTCCATCTATTTCGATACCTCTCCTTTTTCATTCCCCCCTTTTCCTTCGTGGCCGCCCCTCCTCGTATTTACTCCCCGTGTGCTTGCTTCGCCTCCTCCCCTCCCCTCCTTGCTCCATCTCATCTCAGACACACTCACCTGGCTCTCCCCTTTATTGCCTCGGGAGGCTGGAGAGCCACTGTTTCCTTTAATCCCAGCCAATGCCATCTGCAAACACTGACAGTCGCACGGCCGACTCCATAGTTGTCTCACTATCAAAGCCGCGGTGGCATCAAAGGCCGGAAGGGGAGTAAATCACAGCCGCTGCGGCAGATTGAACCCCCGTTTGATTTGACTTAGTGCACACAAATAAAGGATAATATCGGTGTCATTTAGGCTGCTTCCCCCGACTTATTGACTGGCTGCGGATGCATGTGGGGATCCGCAGCTGGGGGTCTGGTAAGCGAATCCCTACTTCAGAATTGGTTCGTGCGTGTGTTTGTGTGGGCATGCACAATGAAATCCATTCATAGAGGAGCAAATCTTCCCCCATCCTCCTATCCACTTATGCTACTGCAAACACACACAAACAGCAGACACAGAGACACGATCACACTCTCTTGCTCTCTTTTCTGAGGCCCTGTGTTTGTTTGGTAACAACACAGGGGAGGGAGGAAAGGGGGGGGGGGGATCCCTAGACTCCTATTTCCTCTCTGATCCTCCTCTCCAGCCATCTCTCGGTAGACGCCACTGGCTAATTAGCAGAATGGCGATCTGCTAATTGTGTTAATTTACAACATTTTAGCCGAGGGGAGTCTAGCAGGGGCTGGCAAGCCTGTCACCCCCCCCCAGTGTGGCCAGCCGACGCCTCAGACAAAAGGCTGAGCAGAGAAAAGTTTTGTATTAGCCGGGAGGCTCCTTTAATATTGAGGATATATTAGGCTTATATTAGACAAAATTAGGCTCCAGGCCAAATCCAGGTAGACACCGTTATACTGTTATGTGCTTTTTTTTTTTAAAACATAAAATCAAAGGATCCGAAAAAGGAGTTACGTCAATACGGCAATCCTATCTAATAACTGTTGTTGTTTATCCTCCCTAATACCGTGTAATCCCAACACAGCGCAAACAAATATACAAATAATATCACTGTCTCGTGGCAACAGAGTAAATCATACAACGTTTAAGAGCGTTTAGAGTCGGGGCTTGTTCTCGGTATTGTATTCTGAAGCCACACGTTTGATCTGTGGCCAGGAGCAAAACGCCGGTCTGGCGGTGCACGTTCTATAATTTCAACATTAGCTCATTAATAGATAATACGTAGCTGAGGAAAGTGAGGGGGAAAAGGCTCCGAGGCCAGATCCAGCCTCGTCTTCACTGCACGTCTTTCTCGCGGTCTCTCGACGCTCCGGCACGCCATGAAGCTGCGTCACAGACCGCGGGGGTCAATCTACGTGTCATTTAATGCTGCAGTAAGTAGTCTGCCATTCAGTGATCGAGTTCTATTGACCACCGCTGGTGATCCAGTACTTCACCTTGGCTTTTACTCTTGCTGTGTAGTTACTGCGTTCTGGCTTTATGTTGCAGTTACTGCCTGGCTCGGCTTTTTCTGGGCTCCAGAACCTGCCGTCACACTTCAGTGCTCTCTTTGTGGCTGCTGTGTGTTGGCAACAATCTAGTGATACGACATGTGTCATGAAACAGGCGGTACCATTCAAACACAAACTTAAGATTAATACATCCCTGTATGTGACACAGTACACATTTTACAAGACAGCTAACAATCGCTATAACTGCTTGACAATAGCTGCTGAGTTAGCAACCGCTAGCTTTAGCGAAAGGCAAATTTACTGAGAGAACAGAGAACAGGATGGAGATGTGAGGAAGGGAGGATGGAGAAAGGCACGGGCAGAAGACGAGGGGGGGAGAGCAGAAAAAAATAAAATAAAAACAAGCCTCGCGAATCGCACGCGCTCCTCCTCCGCATAGTTTGACGCTCCATCAAACTGCGATGTGTCCATTTACAGAAACATGAATCTTTCTAATTCAGCCATTAATAAAGATAACGTATATAAAAGAGTGTGTCAGGCTCCATCAGGGCTTTCATCTCCTCTATAATGAGGTTAATGCGGAGACGCAGTGATTACCCCGGCAATGCAAATGAAGGCCAAATGATAACTTGCACTATTTAAATAAGGTAATAGCGATTACTCTACGTTATTCAAATGAGGAGGGATACTTTGAACCGAGCGCTTTGAACTCGCCGCTCCTGCTCCAAAACATATGAAAGGGAAGGAGGGAGGATTGACTTTGGAATCCGCGTGTATCCTCTAATTCAATGTGATGTAAACCAAGGGCAACGAGCAAAGCAAAGTCACATAATATGGACGGCGCAGGGTGGGCGGCGTCGACAAGGAGAGTATTTAAGGTAGCCTGGCTGCTTTATTCTCGCTTTTAAAAGCCCTTAAAAGTCATTGAGAAGTCCTTTAATTCACTGACAAAGGAAAAAGAGACGTGGATAAAAATAAACACAAATATCCTCCGCTGTGTTTTTCTCTGCATGTTAACAACAAGGACTCTGAATGCCTCCCATTCATTTACAAAAACTTCCAAGAACCTTTTTTTGGGGGGGGTTTAAAATATGAAAAGAATTCAGTGGAGCCCAATTTGTCCGAGCCTTTTTACATTGAAATTAGTGTATTCTGGCTGCGATTCATTCATTATTTTTGTTCTGGTTACGACAGACCTGCGAGCTTGAACCCCTTGTTTGATTTTCTCCACAATCTTCTGAGTTTTTTTGTCTTTTTTCGAGGCCTGGGGGAAATTCACGAGTCATCTGGATGGACACATTTAAGTGTGAGGGTAAAAGTGTGTGTTGCAGAGAGAGACCGTGCACTCAGCTGAGACAACATCCAACAGAAATCTTCACCACCTTCTGAGGCGTCAAGCTTGCCGGCGCTTCGTTTTTTTTCCTTCCTTTCTCACTTCTTCTTCTCCTCCTCCGGCCTCCACATAGAGAAGCCTAATCATTCTCATTACACTCGGCGTCCATCTGCATCAACAGAGCTGCCTATTACCGCGCGTGTGTGTGTGCAGTAAACAGCTCTTTAGAGAGAGCTAATGAGCTCTTTTAAGTCTGTCCGCTGTGTGATTCTGCAAGCGGGGTGTCAGAGCAAACTGCCCATTTCGGTAACGTCATAATTAAGCCGTGTGTGTGTGTGAGAGGAGGACGAAGAGATGCAGACACACACACATCCTGAGACAAGACGTACAAATGTGTGTGCCCTTTTTGTCTTTCTAACGCAAACAGACACTGAAGACCTTCAAGAACAAGCTATCGTGTCATATTCTTTATATATTTAAAAAAAAAAAAAAAAAAGTGTAGGAGGAGAAGCTGCATGACAGGCGATAACTTCATCAAAAGAGACCTGTTTTCACACACCACCGGGGAAATCTAACCGCTTATTCAAATCCTTATCAAATACACCGGAGGGCATCTTTTAACCTCTAAATCGCTGCACTCAAAAAAAACCCGCATGTAGCTACTGTTCTATGAGTGTGTGCAGGGCCCTGTGTGTGTGTCTGACAACCTCCGGACCACCTTGTTAATGAGTCCAGCACACTGTGACTAAGCCACGGGCTACGCTGTATTGGCACACAACCTGCAGCAGAGAGTCAAATAATGTGATTAGGTCCCCGCAAAAGGCAATTAATTATGAAATTACTCATACGCAAAGTCAGAACTCCCTGCCCGCGTTTCGCGTCTTCTTCCGAGCAACAGTTGCGGGAAAAGTGGCAAAAAAATTTAAAAGCTCTTCATTACGCGTGGTTCGTTTGGAATCTGAAATAAAAAAAGACAAAATGCGTGAACCAAGCTCCTCTTCCGTCCCCATGTGAGATGGCAAAAAAATGCAAGAATCCGGATCGCCGTCTTTGAAGCCGGCGGTTGGAGCCCAGCCACAGCTTACCATTACAGCGACTTGAGTCTGTCGCAGAGCAACGACGACGACAACAACAACAACAACAGATAAGGGAGTAAACAGAGAGAGTTCAAAGTCTAGACGGCGAGCAGTGACCGGGGAGAGATGAGCTGTCACTAACTCAAAGACAGTAAGAGAGGGGGGGGAGGGATCGCTGTACAGATGACAGCTCGGAGCTGCGATATAAGGATATTTGACAAATGACAGCATCTTTAAAAAAAATCATAAAAAAAAATCAAATATTCATTGTAATCTGTGATCTCTGACCCTGTGATAAGTTTTACGACCATCAAAGTTTGAAACGTCTTTTGTGGAGCAGATTTGGAGTAAAAAAAGAAATCCAGCTTTGAGAAATGGGCTTGGTTCTGCTATGTAAATGCTAAAAATATTAGGGTGTGTTTAATGACGACTCTAAATTTAGCTCGCAGGAGAAATCAGGCTTAACTCGCCATAAATCTCGCACTAAATTCCAGAGGCGTATCGCCGTCACCTCTGCCAGCCGGTATCAGATCTTCCTCGGAGCTGTATAAATTGACACTGTCTAAATTTCCTTTTTACTAGACAGACTATTGAATGGGTGGGTTAAATGGGTAGGGCGCAGTTAAACAAATGCTCCGGATCAAGGAAATTGTGCGTGGCTTCTTTTGTCATTCAGAGAGGAAATTGAGAGATATTCGGCGGGGGCTAACGCATGGCATTCATCTATAATGCACTCGGCCTGTCCGTCAGCTACTCCATTTCCTGTGACTAGCGCAGCATGCCTAATCACCCGGCTCTACGCGGGGCTCCTTCCTCAAAGACAGGCCTCTACACACACACACACACATGCAGGACACACTAACGTGACTGGAAACATCAGGCCCGCTGAGGCAAACAGATTATTATTATCGGGGGAACGAAACATCTGTAGGATATGAGCTTAATGTAAATCATATTTAGGGTTGAAGTTACACTAGAGGATTAACTACAGGCAAATAGATTTAGCTCTTTATTCATGGCTTATTACTGATCTATATGACATTAATAAGCAATGTATTTAACAATAAGTTATTGAAGCATTAGAAACAAGTTAGTCACAACTTATAAACACAGTTCAGTTTCTTAAAGAATACTTTTGGCTTTATTATGTTGATACTTTTTAATCCAGATCTATAAAGCATTAACAAACACTTTATTACCGTAGCAGAGTGGTCATAACCTTTAATAAACCCCAGCTATTGTTTTTACTTTACAAAGACATGAGTAGCGACTGATGAACCCCTAATAGAATATGTCTTATTAAGTATTAATAACGTGTTAATTATGTCTTTATCAAGTTAATAAATCATGTATTCATTTATATCAATGATCCAACATTCACTAAACATTAATACACAATTGACCAACTTCATAAAGCCATTAGCAAATGCTTGTAAAACCTCAATGAGTAATTATTGATCACGGGTTTATAAGTTAACTTGTTACTAATGACTTTAATGAATCATGTAAGTCATATTACTCATCTGCAAAAGCACTGATGAACAATGTATTAACTCAAAGCAATTAGTTACAATTTGTAAACCCATACTTGAAGGGTTTATACATTTCAAATTGTAATACGAATGTGTAATACATCACTTAATCCAATTTATAAACTCTAATCCCTAAATGTCTCATTGGAAAGTGGTGTCTCCACATTGCAGCGACAGACAGCTCATACGGCAAACACAAGCTGAAGTAATGCTCGACAGGCTGACTCGTACTTTGTAAGACAAGTAACAAAGAAGAAGAAGTTGTGAGGCTGAACGTCCTCCTACACCA
The DNA here is from genome assembly GCF_004355925.1 of Anarrhichthys ocellatus. Classification (NCBI taxonomy): domain Eukaryota; kingdom Metazoa; phylum Chordata; class Actinopteri; order Perciformes; family Anarhichadidae; genus Anarrhichthys; species Anarrhichthys ocellatus. Next base: position 7,498,014 of record NW_022280042.1, read on the forward strand.
GCGTCGATTACAGCCAGCCACACTGCCCAATGTCTGCAGGGTTTGTCAGGTGACAGCCGGAGCAGCTCCACGTCTACATTCCCCGCGAACGCCTCTGAGGGCGCCCGCCGATGCGCTCCTACCTGAGGCGTGCCCCCGGGGTTAACACGGGCCACGCGCTATCAATACTCCTCTGACGCCCGGATCCATACCTGCGGACCACCACCACTTTGTTTACCTGTGTGTTCAGTAATTAAAATAGATTTCTGAGAGAAGGCCTAATCCTTTTAGAAATGACATCGATCTAGCAGTGCCAGAAAAGCTGCGGCGTAACTTTGTCGGGCTTTTGTCCTCTTCCCCCCTCGTCCACTCTTTTCCCCGTACGAGGACGCTCTCGCCCCCTTCCTCCTCGGTGGAAACTTTGGAAAGTCCTCGACATGAAGGACGTCATTTAGGGCCTGGCGTGGAGGGGGGGGCTGCAGTAAAGAGGTGGCAGGTGGAGATAATAGAGAGGAAGCCTCTAACCTCGTCCAGAGCTGTCTGTCTTCGTAAATAAAATGAGATAATTATTGAGTGAACAACATTATACGCCGACGACGCACTCTTTCTTCTGCCCCCCTCCCGCCAGCGCAGTTGTAAATCTCAACAAACGCGGCTCTTTTGGACATTAAGTGCTCACTAAGCACAGTGGATGCATCATATTTCAAGAGCAGGCGTTGTGTGGGTGAGGAGCTGGGGGAAAATGGAGTGTAATGGTTATCCATTATCTTATACGGCAACGGCGGCAATGATCATTTTCAAGTGACTCATTTCTGGAAGTACCTATCTATTGGCCACTTCGCGAGAAGACTTTGATGGCTAATCCACAACAACTATTCAGAGGTCATTTGCTGCGGCGGGGCCCGAGACACTCGACACAAGAGAACGCTCCAGCCTCCCTCATTATTCAAATACAATCCTCGGGAAGAGATCCGCATCACAAACAAGCGGCGCCGTGGCGCCGCGGCACCCGGAGTGGGCGATTACCTACGCGGCACACTCCGGTCCAGAGTGGAAACATTAATAGTGCAACAACAAATGAATATATCACGATGCAAGCAAGTGTGAAAAAGCACAAAAAAATAGATATCGGTCAAGGGAATTAAATAGTGATGCTGGGGAGTGTATTAACACATCAATGATCCCACTTGTGGAAAAAAAAAAAAAAAAAAAAAAGCTTCAAAAGTATCCGGATAGAAGTCCGCGAGAGAAACCTTGGGATTATTCAATCATATTATATTATTGTGCCGAGGCAAATGTATTTTAAGAAGTGTGGGTGTGATGTTTGTTTGTGTGTGGTCTCGGCTCCACATGAATGGTTACTTAACACCACACTGATTTCCCCTCAGCAGTTAGAGAGGAAAAAAACAGCCGATGCTCAATGATGCATCGCCGTGTTTGTTGCCGCCAGGCTGGTGTGTATGTGTGTGCATATGTCTGTGTGTGTGTGTGTTAGCTGGCACGTAGACAGAGCCCAGGAGTGACTGCTGGAGTGTCACCATCTGTGGATGCATTTATGTCTGTCTGCACTGGGCTGTGTGTGTGTGTGTGTGTGTGTGTGTGGGTGGGGAGTCAGACAGTAGACTGGACCACGGCTCCATAGTTTGCTACTTACGACAGCGGCAGGTAAACTCGGTGCCAAACACTAACTACACTGTGAAAACGGTCAACTTTAGCAAGATGAGAACTTTCCAGATTTAAGATAATATTCTTAAAATCTTTTTCCCTTCAAATAAGGAAAAAAAATGAAATGTACTAATATTGAAATTCACGATTTCATCACTGTGGCTTCTAAATACAAGGACGATTTTAAAGCTGTGAACTCGTTTTTTTTTTTTTCAAGCGTGCAAAACCCTTGGCAAGCAAGCAAGATTAGAGTTCACCAGCAGTTGGTGGAGATTAACGCTCGCCGTGAGCGGCACACGTGCAAAAGGTGTGCGCGCGCGCCTGCGGCGGCTGTGTGGATTACTGAAGGGGCCCTGGCTGGGATAACCTCTACCCCCAGCCTGTGCACACGCAGGATCCTTCGCCGTGCGTGTTTTGAAGTGTCAAATGCTGCACACTTCATACAGTTTCTGGTAAGATCTGCCAACTCATGCGTCGTCTCAGCATGTCCCAAACCATGTTCACGGTTTTATGTATATAATAAAGTTATTAAATTACACAATCATTTGTCCACTTCTCTGCGTACAATGAGCTGGGAAAAAAACAAACTTTGGAGTCATTTATCTTAACGTCACAGCTTTGCCTTTGTGTGACAGTAGAATATAAAGATGTAGCGGTGAGTGGCAGGATAGGTGAGAGGGGAACGGGCCGGGAGGACATGCCGGATAAGGTCATGCAGTCGGACTCACACTCCAGCCCACACCGAGTCATCGGGACACCTCAACGGGCAACATATTATCCCATTTTTAATGCTTTTATCGCAGCTCCGGGTGTTGAGACGGAAACCGGCCCTCAGGTGCGACGGCTGGGGGGGTGCCACGCGCACACGCCTTTAAATCCACTGCGGCTCGCATTATGCTGGAATTCGCACAGTTTGTCTAAACAGTCAAACAGCGGATCAATACGCCCATCGATCGGTGGCATTGAGACTGAACTGGTCGTGTCGAGGGGGGGGGGCAGGAGATTCTCACTAGAGCTTGCTGCAGGCTGAAGGACGCACACACACAATATATAGAGAGACACACAACACATATATATATATATATATATATATATACAGACGGCACAGCTGAGGATCTGGTGTGTGTACAATACAAATATTTGCGAACGCCTGTATACAGATTCATGAACACACTTCTATCTGCCTCTCTACCCGCTCCGACAGAAACTCGTGCTTCCTCGGGACACACCGGCACATCGGCGTTCATCCCACATGAGCAGATTCAGGTCCTGTCCGTTCAAGTCGGAGCGGTCTGCCAGCAGTTTGTCTCAAAGTGAGGGCATCCAGTCAGCGTCGGCAGCTGAATATCAAGCTGGCTGCCGGCGCGTCTCCCCTGCGCTCAACTGACACAGTCGATAGCTCTGCATTATTCATGGCGGGGGGACGGCCAGGGGGCCGATGAGATGGCCTCTCGCTGAGGGCTGGATTTCAGCCGTCCCAAACTCTACGGGGCCTGGCGGACGCGTGACACCTTCAACAACTGCTTATCGTCAGCGAAAATGACAACGCAAGGCACAGGGAAAGGGCACGCAACTTTAAAGGGGAGGCTCAATGAAGGAGAAGGGGGGGGGGGGGGGTGTTAGCAAATTCAAAGGAAAATTTGTAGGTTTTGAACAAGACCGTAAGTTTGACACGCTAGTTTGAAGACAAGCCTTTCACAATGAGATGCCGCTGCCTTTTAAATACAATGGAACACAGCTAAAAAATAGGCCCCGCTCTGACAAGTAAAGTACATATTATGACTCCCTTGTCAGCTCCTCTTGTTTGCTATCAAGTCAATAAACACGGATCACAAAGTTTACACGAGAACCTGAAGCGTCCTCTTTGCGCTAATAAAAGGAAAACAAATCATAATTTCAAATGTTGCTCATCCGCGTTTGCTGATTTCCATTACACAGACTAAAGACATCAATTAGCTAAACTGCATCTGTTAAAAAAATAATAATAAAAGAGGAGGAGGGGGGGGGGGCAAGAAAGGAAAAGAAGACAGTTATTTGGAGTAAATCAAACAAGACGCAAAGAGAACCAGAGGCAATGAAAAAAAAAACATCAGGCTGCTTGATATCAGATCTCTGGAGGAGAAATTTGATGGGCACCGATGAGCAGAAGGCATCTCAGGAGAATTGGACAGAGGAGAGATTTAATGTGATCATAGGGGACGCTCATCTTTCAGGGAACGGGGTAATAATGAGCAATCAATAACGTCCTTAACAGAGTTAGAGCGAGTTGGCTGACAGCAGATGTAAGGCTCCGGCTAACAGCCTACGTCTGATCTCACATTACCACACCGGGGTCCGGGTTTAACGCGCGCACGGGGGCAGTGTACAGTATGTACGTACCAGCATATGGACCAGCACACCAACATATGGACACACGTTTCCCTTTTCTTTTTTCTCCCTCCGTCAACCCACACACATTCACGCGTACCCCACCTCACGCACACACTCTCCTCAGGTGACATCCGCCAGCGTGGTGTCATAGTCGATCGATCAATAGCTGTAATCACATTCAGAGGCGGCCAACGCGGCGGTGGGCTCCGTGCTGTGAACACGGTTTAGCCTAAATGACAAGCGACGCTGGCAGATTCTATCAGCGGTACTTGCGAGGTAATAGAAAGAACATGCAGTATTTATTTATAAAGTAAGTAAAGCTCTGTACTCCGCTGTCTGTATGGGTCGAGTGGCATTAGCCTGACTATAATAATGTGTATGTAAGAAATAAACATTACTGAAGCTAGCTAACTGTAAATTAGGGCTGTCACTTCAGATGGGAACATTTTGGATATTTGCCGACTTTGTAAAGCTTAACTGCATCACAATAACGTTAGCTTAGGGTTGGGCTAATTTAGTTAATTCCAACAAATGACGTATACGTAAAAATTTGTTAAAATAAACTAAAAGAAACAAAAAAAAACTTTCTTGAAAGTGTTTTGTTTTGACTGACCAACTGTCCAAAACTGAACGATAAATACCAGCTAATAGTAACACAAGGGAGGCTGGGAGCTGTGAATTTGAGGTATTTTTACTCAAAAAATGTAGTTAGTTAGTAATTGTCTAAGCAGCATTTCAAACGTTGTCTTCTACCAGAAGACATCACTTTTTTGTCTTGACATTGGCCCCGAACAATTCCGTTCCTTCAACCGCTTTCGCTGCAATACTGCTGACGAAAATGTCAAATGCTTGATAAGGATCTGGACATTCCAGTCAGTGTTGAACTTGAAATGTGACCTGGGTGTAGTTTGTCACTGTTGACTGAAGAGGCCAGTACATGGTAAGTAGCTGTCAATACTAAATGTGTACACACAAAACGTCTTAACCCTAAATAACCTTTTACTTTGACAACCCTGCATATCAGTCGCAGACAGAGAAAGAGATATTAAATACCTCTCTGTTCACTATTCTGCTTGTTCCCTACATGGCTCTGCCTGGACTGCAGTGAGAGAGACAGGGGCCTTTATAACAGCGTGGATGTGCGTCGGCAACTTAAAGTACTTTCACATATTTTCAGTGCAATATTTCTCGCAGCAGCCGCAGTTAGAAACCCCTGTTTCCCCCTCTCACTAAATAAATAATTACAGCTTTATTACTGTGTGGATGCAGCTCCGAACCGGAGGCGGATGCAGGATCTCTACCTGTTTGTCATCTGGACAAGAAACACAATGCTGAAAAGAGATCTCCAAAAGACAAAAGATGATCTCCAGTTTCGGAAACCGGAACAGGACTCTGCCATCAAAAAAAGTGCTGCGTAAAAGTACGAAATGCAGAGAGAGAGAGATAAACATCCTCCGGTGAAGAAGATGGGAATATGATCAGGTGGAGAGGTGGAAAAAGAGGGTGCGATTCAGCGGGGAGAAAAGACCGTGCTGTATTTATCGAAGAGATGAGCTGTGACATAAGATAAGGAGTGACTCCGCTGTCCTTTTGGAAGGGGAATGTCATTCCGCCACTGAGGTCCCAGGAGGGAGATGAGTCAATGCCGAGGGAACGAAGGGCCAACAGCACAGCCTCAAATTTAGGCCATATTTTCATGTTTTTGAAAAGTTGTCACGATGCAGTTATTCACCGCAAAATCAAACCGACTTTCTGCTTTTAATACTCAAAACTGGCCTGCTTGTGAAGACATATACTTCACACTAACCCTACTGCACGTCTGCAAAACGGATGGACGTGAAGTCAACGGACGGCTTTCATTTTGCAAACCATATCATTCTGTTGCAGGGGCTCCAACCCTTGTCAACAACATGCCGTCTACCAACAGCTGACCTGACGTGTCAAGAGGGTTTCAGCGTCTCCTAGCAACAGTACAACGCTCCGGCGCTACATGCAAATCCGAAACCACAACACGGACTTCTGCACTGAGTCATTTCTAAAGGCTTTGCCGTCCAGCAGATCTTCAAATAGTGCTGCGAATGTAAGACTAATTCTGTGTTTATTCTGTACGTGTTACATGTTCGCGGATCGCAGCTTTAGCGCCGCCGCTCATCAGGTTCGGTAGCCGCGCTAGAAGCTACGGGGGCCTCGTATCTTATCAGTCAGTCGATGAACAGCGTGCAGGAAATGAGACGCGCCGCCGGCAAACTCTCATCCGTCAAGACACGCCGGTTCAATTACCATGCTGTTGTAGCACAAAGAAAAGAAACCAAACAAACAGGACGCACGGCGTGGCGGCGAAGTGGGGGAATTGAATCGCCGCCGTTACACAAGCGAAGTCATTAGTCGCGTCCATATAGAGAAACCAGACGGGAGGACGGAGGTAGTGTGTTATTAGCGAGAGAGGAAGTGACTAACTTCTAGCAGCTCGGGCATACATCTGCATCTTTCTAATCATGAGTGTGTGTGTGTTTGTTTCTGATGCAGCCCCCTCATATTACTGTACTTGTTTGCTGCCTCTGTCTGGAGATGGAAAGGAAAAAAAGGGCGGGAGGGGGGGGGGGGGTGTATAAAGAGAAAGAGAGACAGAATGGGAAAGCGATACACTGAGAGAGAAACAAAGACTGAAACAGACACATACAGAGAGAGATAGGGAGGGATGCTGATGTGTGTACTGCATCCCAAGGGATCACTTACTCAGTATAGACACAGTACTGGAGGATAGAGCACAGCAAGGGTTCATTGGCCAAAATCTCTCCTCTTTACACACACACACACACACAATCCCTCCAAGCAATATTCCTGTAAGCACTCGTCCACTGAGGATAACCGCATTGACTGAAGTGGAGTCAATGTAAGAGGACGGCAGAATGAGGGGAGTGATAAAAAAAAAAAAAAAGAGACGGAGGGATCAGGAGAAAGCAGCAGGAGGAGGAGTGTCCACCTGGCCGGCGTCCAGGGGAATTAAACAGTCTGTTTACCGCTCTCAGCGCCTCGGCAGCGCCATGTTAGCCTAATGGCACGGACACGAAGCCAATTGATTTGTGGACCAATAGACCTGTCCCACAGCACAGGCAGATTACCTAGATCACTGGCTCCGCATCGAGCAGACATCGCTTCTCATTGCGCCCCCCCACCCCACCCCCACCCCCCGGGCGGTGGAATGTGAACAAGGTTTAGGCGTGCGTCTGTGTGGGCATACTCACATACATGTACACGTGTCCCTCGGATTAGAACATGAAGCGAGGGGGCCGGTTTATGTGCGTGGGGGTTCATCGCTCTCGACTTGCGTGTTGTAGCCTTCAGGCCTCATTTGTTATATTTTTTTTCATTGATGATATATGCTCCTCTGTGGGTTTGGGTAATGACGCGGCTTTGGGTGGCGTCGTAATGTTACATATAGGGTCATACAATGTTATCGTTTTGCAAAATTCTGCTTCTGAAATTAGTAATTCAGAGCAAATTGAGGCTTCACAGTTTGAGGAAAGTATCTAACTTTTTCTGACTAATACTGTGATTGTGACCTAAATTATGATGATTGATTTAATAGATAGTTGCTTGAAAAATACTTGATTTTGATCATGACATAAAATAAAAAAGTAGAGTTATATTTATTAATAGCAGCTATGTAGTTTGGGCAAAAATGACGAACGTCTAGTAGCTAATGTCTGACAATGTTCGGACTTTCAATAATAACGTTAGCTTAAGTGGCTAAAGTGCGGCGCTGTCAACGGTCGCGCTACGTTAACGTTGCCGAGCTACTTCACTCTGTCTCTCTCTCCGTCTCAATACTGTGACTTAGTTGTGATACGCTTTAAGTTTTAGCCGCACTCTCTTTTGTCATTTTCACTCAACAACTGTCGAGCTACTTGCTAGCTAACGGTCTACAATTAGCCTGAAGCAACGGCCGAGATCATTTCTGTAGAAAGAGACTTCCTCAAAAGTGTCTTTGGCCAAACACACCGACACACAGAGAGCTTGATTAACGAGAAGTCAAGAGTTCTGTTTTGTTGTTATATGAACACACATTAAAGTTATTAATCGACTAAAACTTTCAAAATACGATAAAATGTCAGTGATTTCAAACTTTCACTCTTTCAAATTGTGATTTTATTTGTCAATTAAATGTTCTGTTAAGTTTTTATTAAAAATTGATTCGTAAAATATCCTGAAAATGTGGAATTGGGAAATGTGGAATTTCCCAGAAGGATCTCATTGACAGTATGCTAACAGTGCACGCTGTTCTAAATTGAATGTTTCACCCAACAAAAAAAACAAAAACCTTGCTGCGGGACAATGAAAGACCACACACACTTGAAACTACAGTTGTCCGAGTGTACGCCGAGGAGTGAGAATAATCCCACATTCTCCACAGTTTTCACTCATGTCAGTGTCCCAGTTGATAAGCATGAAAATCCATTTATCTACAAAGGAGCTGTACGGTCCATGTTGGACAATGTCTCTTTCATGGTCCCCTTGCAGGCCCTTTTTTTCGTCCACAAAGCCACCCAACTGACTCCTCCATGTCTGTAATAGGCCACATTCATTTGATATGGACACATCAAGGGAGATATTGCAGTGTTTTTTTTTGTTGCCGTGCATCAAGAGAAGAGGGGCTGCTTCACAGAAGCGGCAATATGCTCTGAACATAAAAGAACAATGGACGCAAGGCAGATGCAAAAAAGAAAATAAAAAAGACGGATAAAGTGGCCTGGACATGAGCGCCGTACACGTATGCTCGCATGGAGAACCATAGGGACACACGGCAAGGCTCGCTGTCATTACCGTTCAGCTTTTCTCCAGACTGCACTGTGCAAGCAGGAGGACGGAGATCCAGAATTAGGCCTCGGAGGAGGAAGAGGAGCCGTCAGATTACAGATTAGAAGGTGGGGAAGAGGTGGGATTAATGCAGCGCGCGGCTCGGCTAAGGGCGTTGTCAAATTTAGTCCCGTGGATTACACCGTGGCAAGAGGGAAATGTTTAAAAGAAAGAAAAACGACCCTCCTGGAGATCGTTATTGAAGCACTTTCCTCACCGGTCGATGTTATTCATTGCCCATCTAATCCATATTTGTGTAAATGAGGTGCACGGAGCTTTACAACACAAGGCGGACACAGAAAGAAAAAAAAACTCTGGTATTAACCATGATGCTACGTCTTAACCACCCTCTGGCTAATGCGGCTAATGAATGAGAGAGCGCTAGCAGGCTAACGGCTCTAATTCTCCTTCACAGGCTATCATGTTGCAGCCCAGAGACGGATCGATACCATTTGCTCAACACACAGGAGGCCCGGGAATCTATAAAAGGGCTTTTATTGAGTAATTAAACACCCATTACTGTCCCGCGCTGCCAAACAATAAATTTGATCAGCCTCTCAGGCGCAGATCCAGCCACGATTAATACTCAGTGCATGCATGACATAAAAGGCCGCGGTGACATTTTGCTAAGTCCTGTCTTAGACCCTCTGACAGGGGTACGACCGCTTCAAGGTTGTTCAGCGAGGCCGGACTTCAAGAGGGCTCCGCGTGCAATGAGAGCCACATACACGTCCGACCCTGCTGGTCTGGGATCCAGTCCCATTTAGGTCCATATAGCAAGCAGCACGCCCCTCTTTCTATCGAAACTGTTAAGACAGAAGTGATATTTTGAATATTCTTTTCTATTTGCACTTTGGACTGCAACCTTTTAAAGGCTGGCGGTACAGTTAAGTTACTAAATGTCATTTATATCATATTTTAAAATCATTCATATTCAGAATTAGTAATAGTATCGGCCTAAAATACATATTGGTATACAGTTGAGGCTGTTTATAAAGAAATACATTAAATATTGGCTTTCACTTTACTTTAACGCCCACTATTAAGCATTTATAAGCAGTTTATAAACATTAAACAAAGGGTTCATAACGCATTATAATGTAGTTGTAAGCACTTATAAGAGTATTCAAATTAACTCACCTTAAATGGAATATATACACAGAAAGATATGAATGCACGTTTAAGCTTTGTTAAAAAGTCGTACATCAACTCCCTTTGAAATTAATTTCACTTTAAAAAAAGTATAATTTGACTGCTATCCTGCACAGAGCAATAAAGTTCTGATGTTTGTATGAATGATGAAATAAAGATGCACACACACACGCACACGCACACACACACTGTGAAGACAAATACTTCTATTCTTGCACGACAACCGACGTGAATCACACTATCATGTCACATTGGGCTCTTCTGTCCACCCTTCTCAGTGACTGAACACCCCCCCC
>NW_022280042.1:7508432-7516609 GCF_004355925.1 Anarrhichthys ocellatus
CCCCCCCCCCCCCCCCCTTTATTTCCCAACGTCCTTTTCCACACTCGCACAATTCAAAAAACCTGCTACAATCCCATCCTTGTTGGAGAATATTTAGCGTTGTTGAGCCAACAATATGGCATCTGGGTGATTCTCCGAAATATGAATGGCCCATTCACGGGGGCTCAATGGAGTCGCTTGGCAGTGGCCCGGCTTCCCCTCCCTCCTCCGTGCTCAAAACAATATTCCGCGCAGCAGTCTTGGCACTTTTCCCCCGAAACCAACAAAAGGGGGAACTCGAAGCCGTCCCTGAAACCCTCAAAAGCATTAAGCCTCTGTGAGATGCGGGAGTACTTGGCACAAGCAAAGCGATTTAACGACAATGGGCAAATCATACAGTGCTTTGTGAGATTTAGGGGATACAATAGCACTCGGTTTCCAAAGCACACATTAGTAAGCATGTCATCGGGACACCCTGGGGGGATTTGAGCAGCCTAGAGGGGCTGTGTAGTGAAGAGGATAAATATATGTTACCGGGCACGAAGATGGAGCGCTGCCAACGCCTCCCTCCTTCACACAACATACTGTGGATTATGAGTGCGTGGAATACATTAACGGAATAATCTTCCGAACACGCAAACTAACCCCTGCAAACTGAACCCATTTGGCTTGTTAAGCGTATACATCGCAACACTTCCAAAATCAATTTACGACCATTTAACAGAGCTCAAGAGGTGCGGATGAGGAGAGATTCTTGCCTTACAAAAAAAAATAAAATACAAAAATACAAAACAAAAATGAGCCCCCGCTACAAAAACAGAAAAAAAAGACTTGTTATAAATGTGCAGCGCTTGCAGCCATGCTGACCTCTGAGTGCTAAACAAAACCAACAACGGACAAGCAGACACCCACTCAAAAGTCAATACCATGCGCGCCTCCTCTTCCTCTTGTATGGTTAATGCATGATGCCAGGTAGGGGAGACAGACGGAGAGTAGGATCTCATTATACGCTGCATGCTATCATTAGCTATCTACCACATGTGTCCATCCTGCCAACGGAGTTGTACAAGCAACATCCTAATGCTCTCGCCCCGCTTCCAGTGGGGGAACTTGGCCCGCACACACACACACACGGTTACAAGTGTGCACACACACGATCACAGGGAAGCACACGAACGGCCTCCCTCCCCTCAGCACGAACTGATTTTAATGCAATTTGTAGGACATATAACAAAAGTTCTCTCTCTAATGGGAGGATTTGCAGCTTTTCTCTGCTTTGTATGATTGTGAACTCTATTGGGTTCCGGACTGTTGGTAGGGGTAGGGTTAGGGTTAACTAACCCTAACCCTACCAGTGCAATTTAATCATGAGGCTGAAGCCGAAACGGTTACTCGATCGACAGTCTAACTTTAGCAATCGACTGATCCTTTCAGTTATTTACCAAGCACAACATTCTCAGGTTCCGGCCTCTCTAATGGGAGGATTTGCTGCTTTTCTCTGCTTTATGATTGTGAACTCGGCGTCTTCGGGTTCCTGACTGTTGGTCGGACAAAACATGATATTTCACTTTGATTCAAGGCACCACCACGAATGTACCGGCGCAATCTAGACTAAAACTGGAAATGTGAGTGATCGATTAATCCTTTATAGAGCAAAAATAGCAAAATAATTATCTCAAATGGGGAGCATTTGCTGCTTTGTGTCACTTATGATCGTTTTGGTGACACAAAACGAGACATTTTCAAGACGTCATCTTGGGCTTTAGAGAGCTTTGATTGGTATTTTTCCACTTTTTCTTTTTTGTCATTACACCGACCAATCGATGATGACTGTAAATTGCTAGTCGCAGCCCGACAATAGCCGCGGCGAAAGCTACGTAGCAACAGCAGTTGTTTTTTTTGCTCTCGCTCGCCGGTTCGTGTCCATCTCCCAGAGGCCACAGGCGGCTCAGTGATGCTGTGCCACACGCCCAGCCACTCAACATCCTTTGTGTCCATCCCCTGGCAGCCTGCCAAGCCTCTGAACACACACACACACACACACACACACACACACCAGCTCTTCCTCGCCCCCGACGAGCCATTGTTCATTAACGCTCACGCACACCTTTGCCGCCTCGCAGACAAAAAAAAAGTGCCCGACTTACTCGCCGCTCGCGCAAGACGCCTCGCTAATCAAGACGTTCAAGCTGAGCTGCAGACGGGTGGTGGAAGGGTGGTGGAAGGGGGGGGCAGCAGACGGCCACGATCTAGCCCAGAATCTGTGTTCACAAAAAAATCAGATCATCCAGCAGCGGCGGCCAGAGATTACAGTCGGAGCCTTCCTCTGCTCCTGGCTGTCATTTTCTTTGGCCCTTGTGGAGGAAAAAAAAAAAGGCTCTCGTCAGCGTCCTCCACCGCCGGGCCAAATGAGCGGCGAGCTCCCGCGCATATCAATGCACAATTTAACTTAAGACTTCCATGGCAATAACCTAATTAGAGACGGCGCCTTCTCATTTGACGGTACAATGTAAAGGATAAGCTGCACGCCGCCATGTCTATTGAGGTCTAATGGTGCGGAATGTTCCAAAGTGGAAGCTAGATATATATTTTTTAATAAGTCCTTAGCATATTTAACGCTTTCACATGCTGAATGTTATAAAATCTGCCGGAGAATCCGGGCCATGGGTGGCGGAGATTGCTGGTAAAGAGTAAAGAGAGGTGAGCGGGGGTCTGCTTAAAATTCAGCAAGAGAGGGCAGCGGATTGCAAAGAAGGTAGGAGCGGGAGGGTGGAAAAAAAGGAAAATCTGCAGCTTTGATTTGATTAAAACCTATGAAAAAACGACGCATTACATAAACCGGAGAAACTTCAAACATTTCGGGGGATTCGGAGTTCAAAGAGAGTGAGATAATGCTTTTAATGCTGGAATTAACATGGAAATGAATTTAGCTGAGTGTCTGTCGGAGAAATAAATAAAAATTAGAGGCGGAAAAGTCTGGAGATTTGGCGACACCGATCTCAGATCAGTTTCAGCTGCAAAGGTTCCCGTCTGTTATTGGGACGTTCATCTGCTAGTTTGACCAAAACTTTCGTGTCTTTTCTTACATTTATTCAACCTGAAAACTGCAGTTTGATCAGTTAAAATTTGAAGATGAGCTTTTTGATTCATCTGGTACAATATGTAACAGCTCAGTGACACCAAACACCTGATCTCTCAAGTGCCACCGTGCCACGTTAAAGCATTATCTCGGTATCGAGCGTCACAGCGAGTGTCCGCAGCAGTAAGCAGTAAGTATCACTCCACCGCGGAGTCTGTGGTGTGGATCCCCCCCCGCCCCACCTCGCCCCTAAGTACACCCATCAGATTTTGACTGGATAATAACCAGTCAGCACTGGGAGGAAGACGTGAGGGCAGAATGAGTGTAATTTGTGTGTGAGGGCGCGTTTTGAGAAAAGAAAATAATCCACCGACCGACAACTGTCAGTCACAGCAAATCCCCTAAACCCCCCCATTTGATGCAGCCAGTGTACCAACACAGAAGTAAGGGGGAGGAGGGGGGGGGACAGGAAGAGGAGGACTTGTGGCCGTCCACTCATCTAGGAAGAGAAACCTGTTTCGGGGGGCAAGTGGTGCTACCGACAGCTGTCCCCCCCCCCCCCCCCCCCCCACCCCATCTCTGAGAAGAGGAACTTAGAACAGCGAGGGGGGGAGGAGGGGGGGCTGTCAGCGAGCACGCGCGCCCCGGCAGCACTGCCTTCTGGGACGGAGAGCGAGAGGAGGGGAAATAAGTGGACAAAGAGTGAAGTGGATGAGAGAGCGGAGGAGACAAGAAGGACTGACGCACTGTCGAGCAAACGTGGAGGATAAGCGGGAGGGGGGGGGGAGACAGGGGAGATGGGAGAGAGTGAAACAGACAGGTCCGAGAGGGATTTGTTCTATTTGCATGTGCCGGGGCTCCCACGGGGGTCCCGGGCTCCAGCTCGGCACAAAAGATAACACTTAACATATTTGCTGAAAGATGACAACCCGGGCGGTGTCGCGTTTGAGGACGGCCCCCTTTTGTCAGACGGGAGAGACCCGCTGACGTGGACGCGGCGGAGACTAACACATGTCTCTCTGTGTGTGTGTGTGTGTGTGTGTAAAGAAATATTTCCCCCACGTCCCCCCCTTTACATCTGGCTAGAGGTCCCGCGGGTGGATCGCGCGCCGCTGGGCTCCGGGACGGTTTTAAAACATCTTTTAATGGTAAACATTACAGACTTGATAGGAAGTGTCAGGATAATTTATTTACGCGGTCCCACCGGGGGAGTCGCTCGGCCACCCTCGCAGCACACTCGGCTCTCTCTGTTCATTTGAAGGAGGGGGGGGGGGACGTGTTTAGATAAATAAAGGCAGAGTAAAGGGTTGCCTGTTCGTAGAGCACTTTCTCTTCCATTCCTATTATCTGTCCTCTCTCTGTCCCTATTACCTGTATCGTGGGGGGGGGGGGATGTGAGGTGATACGTTATGTGTATAATGAGGGGAGATTATTGCTGCTGTCACCACAACACGCGCAGACAGCGGATGCAGAGGGACGGATCTTAAGCCGCGAGACTGTAAGCAAACAAATAAGACTTAGAGGAATAAACAGGCCGCTGAGTCGCTACATTATTTACATTACACACAGAAACCCGCACACCTGGGTTTTCTCATCTATTGCACACACACACACACACACACACATATTTCAAAACTCATGCACCACACCGCTCCCCCCCACATGTTCCTCTCTAGAATGACAGCAGTGGCTAACAGTTGAATTCCTCCAATAAAGAATCACGTCCACACATCGCCATCCAGAGTCAGCCGTTTGTGAGCGCGCCGCGATGACACGGCTGCAGGAAAATGTGTCATTTAACGCGTAAATAAGTGCACACCTGTGTGTGTGTGTGCAACACCTGAGGTCCAAACAGAGGCATTAGTGTTGTCATTAAAGTGAAAGTTTGACAGCGTGGACACACACGCCTATAATCGCAGAAACAACACACACACAGCAGGAGAAAGGAGGAAACAGCACATGACGTGGAGCAAGAAACTGTGTGAGAGAGTTCAAAGGTGAAAGGTTGAGTCCTCACTAATAACTGCTACAAAAACCAAGAATGTGCAATCGTGGAAGCTCGGCCCGGCAGAATAAAGCACGATTGTTCATCAGAAAACGATCCGCTGCCACATCTCACTCGCAACAGGGTGGGATGGCTTTTTTCTTCTTCTCTTTTCCAACAATGCACCATTGTTCTACGTGAACGCAGCACACATTTCCTGCACTCAACAAATGGATATTCTTCTTTTCTTTTCTTTAACCTGAAATTTGAACGGTCTGCTGCACGCACGAGGCAGGATGTTGTTTTCCCAGTCTGTCCTTGTTTATTCCTGTTATTAATGCACAGTTCCCTCGCAATGTTAATAATCACTACTGCAATAAAGTGTGTATGAAATATGAGAAAAGTGTGACGCTGATTATAAATATAGCGATTGAGGCCTGTGACTCACATCTACGTGCTCCATTCCACAACTCGTACGTTGTTATATTCAAATCAGAAGAAATCTGTTGTGCGTGTTGGAAAAAATATAACGTCTGCCTCACGTCCATCTCGCTCTTCTGCCGGTTTGATTATCAAAAAAAAAAAAAAGTTTGGGAACTATATTTGACAGCAGATTATTAACGTCAAATGAAGCCATGTGTAATGTAAATGTAGCCCTGGTATGTTAATTAGCAGGTAGTGAGGCTGTGTTAGTGTGACATGAGAAAAACATGAAAGATGGAAAATAAACCTAAACGTGACTGCTGTCATTTTGGAGATTTATCCTATTGTAAAAAAACTATTTTAAATAAAGCTGACAATATGAATACACACACACACACACACACACACACACACACACACACACACACACAATAAGATCAGCTCCAGTGAAATAAATACACAAAATAAATACACTTAGTCACCAGCTAGGGAAACTCATATGTGTATCTAATACATTAATAATAATTATATTAATAATAAAAAGTGTGATGTAAAATCCACCTACCATAGACGCTGCTGCTGCTGATCATCTCGTGCTGGAACGGTGAGCGGAAGAGGAAGAGGAAGAGGAGATGAGAGCATTGGAATTAAAAGATTTTTGAAGAACAAAAAAAAAAAAAAATCCCCTTCAACTAAAAAACTGAAACATGCCAGACACTTTTTTTTTTTTTGGGGGGGGGGGGGGGTGGGGGGTATTGTTTCTATTTCTTGTCGGTTCCAGCGACGCTGCTCGGATTCCCAGCCGATTGAAAGGTGGGCCCTTCAAGTACTGGCGCGAGCAACTCAATAGGAGAGAGGCATCTAACCTACATGCATCTCATTAGAAAGTGGAGCCCGGGATGACAGGCAGCGGTGAGGGAGGAGGGGAGAGAGAGAGGGAGAGAGAGAGAGAGAGAGAGAGGGGAAAAAAATCAACTGGTGCAGCTCGGTGCTTGTTCGGAGTTCAATCTGCTGATAACGCCCTAAAATGTTCCCAAACGGGCGCTGCGGTGATTCTGTATCCGCTCTCTGCGCCGCACGCGCGGGGCAACTTGTTGTAAACAGGCTGGATTAGCCTCCGCGTGCATGCAAGTTGTGTTTTTTTAGTTGTTTTTTTTTTAGTTGTCAGTGCCGCACAGCCGACACACAGAAAAAAAGCAGGCGACCTATAGTGCGGGCTTTTGCGATTTTTCACCGCGGCGCATTTAATTAAAAAAACCGTGCAATTCACGCGCAGGTGTCGTTCGCGAGTCGGGCAACTTGTTAAACGACAACGCGCGCATGCATGATTCCGAGGTGAGCGTGCACTGCGGGGGCTGCAGCGGTCGTCTCCTCTCCTCTACAGCCCGTCCGCTCTGACCGCTCGTGTCCAACAGCGGACGCAGCGGATCCCTCCAGACTACAGCCCTCCTTACCTGTTATTTTAGCGACAGGTCGACCTCTCACGTGGGGTTGGTGGTGGTGGTGGCGGTGGCGGCGGTGGTGGTGGTGGGGGGGTGTGTGTGTTAGGGTCGCATCGATCCCGGGAAAGGGTCTGCTGCTGCTGATGAAAGGGTTTTTTTTTTTTGTTTCTTTTTAGCCGAGGGTTAAGCCGGGTTGCGCGCGAGCTGAAGCCATCCCGAGTGAACGCAGGAAACACTGACCACAGCCACTGCCATGTTGGAATTTCACCAGCCCCGAACAGCTGCTTCTCAGACTGACCAGTACGCCCCCCACTGCGCATGCGTGCGAAGGGGTAAAGAGGAGGGGTGAGGGGGGGTTGGTTAGAGAAAAAAAATTCCAATTACTGCCCATAAGGTTATTATAGGCGTCCAGTGTGTATGGCAAAGTGGGGAAAATGGGGAGTCCAAATGGCGGGAAAGATGAAACGAGAAGTGTTTAGAAGCTAAAAGACAAATTAGTATTAACGCATTAAAGGTGACACTTCTTTTTCCTACTACACACCAACTTTAAAAGCATTTTGAATTTATCATAATTGAAAACTAGAGCCGTTTTATCCCCTCTCCCAGAAAGCTGTTTGTTAGCAAATGCTATCAGATGCTAACTGGTTTGGCGAGCGAGGGAGATTATACAGTGTTAACATACTCACCTCTAAAAGCCTCCAGAGTGGGAATCCGGCCCCATATATAGCTCATAAGAAGCCCCCAGGCCGCAGTTTGGGAACCCACAGAAGTGGACGTGCGGTGAGGGGGGGGGCAACCCGTCTGCCCGAAATCTGACCGCGAAACGCCGCGTCCGCGCGCCTCCCCGTGATAATTATAGCAGCAATATGGAATTAGTAATTGGAAGCCCTAATTAGAATGAAAATGTCCCAGTTAGCCAGTTATCAAAGCGTCAGCGGGGGAGACCAGATTTTTAAACAAGACATCAAAGACCATCAGTCCATTGTTCCTCGTCACACACACGAGTTGATGGTCCGCGTACCACCCCCCTCCCACACCCTCACACAAAAAAACCACCCCTTTATGTGGTCAAATGAAATTTAAGGGGTTAACAACAGGGTGGAAATGAAAACAAAAAGGTGGAGTAAAAAGTCACACACACGTCTACAGGGTCAACTCGTGCACGCCCCCTACAGTCGAACCACAGAGCACAGGCGTAGAAGCGTGCGGCTGTTTGCTTCCTCCGCACCTGCGGATGCACCCCCGCCACCAGGAGCCGCAGCTCTCCACC
>NW_022280042.1:7516709-7550771 GCF_004355925.1 Anarrhichthys ocellatus
CCCCCCCCCCCCCCCCCCCCCCCCCCCCCATCGTCTGTAATTAATTGTCTTTTCTTACAATTCCATCAATTCATTACAAATTTGTCACGCCCGCAGTGCAATCAAGGTTTTGTTAGCGGGACGTTAAATGGATTGAAAACTCAACTACTCGCTGCGTAAAAAGAAATCTCTCTTCTTTTTCTTCTTTATGTTACGCGGTGCTAATTATTAGTTAGTAATTAGACAAAGCCTTGAATTAGCGTCTTTTAATGTGTAAAAACAGAGCTTTGCGGCGTGCAGAGGCTCTGTCTCTCCTCTCTGATTTACATAGCGGAGCCAAAGGTATAACTCGAGTGTGTTGAATATGCAGTGTTGCTATTAAAAGGCCACACGTCGATGTAGGTAATCGCAACACTTTCAGACTGAATGTGTGTGTGACATATTTTCTGATTTGTGATAAACAGTGTCTGTGTGTGTGTGTGTGGGGGGGGGGGGGGGATTTAACAGCGACATAAATCTAAATAGATTTTTAACTCATTAGCCATTGGAGAGGTAATGATGTAAGTCTGCCACTAATGAGCTTAAGCTCTTAATTGAATGGGAGTTGTGGAGGGGGGGGGTGAGAAGCACACGTATGCACTACACGTGGACACCCACGCAAGCAGAAATGCACAAAAGAATCCACACACCTACGAATACAATCCCGACCTCCTGTGTTGGTATGGGTGTGTGTGTGTTTTTTTTTCTCCCTCCCTTCTCTCTTTCGGGGGTCATGTGGGGGGAGGGGAGGGGGGGGGGAGTCATAGTCACATGACCAGCTAAATTTCAACTCCAATGCCTGCAGGACTTCAGCGTCGGCCCTCACTATTTCAGCCCTCCACACACTCAATAAAAGAATAGATTCCTCATGTGTTATTCATTAAATCACCGCTGTAATTGATATACTCTTCAACACGAGGCAAAAACAAAAGGCGCCCCCCCCCCCACAATCAGTGCCCAATCAAAGGACCGCCGTTGAACGTCACACTAATCAAACCTCCGCTGCAAATGTTCCATATTCGCGGTATTAGAGGGAAAACATGCAACACAACCCCCGGTGCTTTGATGCCACCTCCTCTAGACACATTTCATATTTTGATTGATCTCTCCCAAATAATTATCAGCACTTAACCCCGCCGCGTCTGCGACGACGAAACGGTGTCAGAATCAATTTGGATGAAGAAGAAAGCTTATAGGATAAAAAAAAAAAAAAAGTCCATTCTTTATAAACTGCGTTTAGAGAGAGATTATGTTCCCCTGGTGATACAGGCGTTTAAAAATGATGATATACAATTGCTTAGTGTCTTCTATCAAATATGCCCCGGTATAAACAAAGCCCCAGTGAATGGGGGACAATGGCGGGGAGTCTCCAAGCAGGAAATCCAGAGGGAGGAGAACGGGAGATTAGAAAAGCCCAGATAGTGTTTCCAGCCGCCCGAGATAAAGAAGAGAGGACGTAGAACGTAGGAAAATAGAAGGGAGGATGAGTCGTACGTGTGTGTGTGTGTGTGTGTGTGTGTGTGGCCAATCCACTTTTACGAAGCCCGGGCTAACGCCCCGATGGGACGCGGCGCAGATTTGAGCAGAGCCTATTGAGCATAAGCTGCTAAATTTGGCAATAAAGGGGAATGCGATTTACTGTAAGCTCCACTGGGCCGAGAGCGACGCAGCCGGCGGCGTGTGTGTACACGCACACGCACACACACACACACACACACACACACACCTGAGAGCATAAAAACACACACACACTAACAATAACTCACTCACTCTGTTACTGTCTCTTGCTCTCTCCCTCAGTCTCCCCGACACACACACACACGCTGCAAAACGTCTCCGAGCCCCCACACACACACGCTGCGAAACGTCTCCGAGCCCCCACACACACTCTTGCGCAGCCACTCATGCGGCTCAGCGGCAGTGACTTTGACAAATAACCAGGAAGTCCTGGTGTTGGCTTAAAAACTCCAACTTGTTCAGTTGCAATTCTGCATTTGTCCTGCTTTAATGGCTGTGGAAGTGGCTTTGGAGGTAATCTGTCAGTGATTGATTGGAGCCCCGGCCAAATCCCCCTCACTGAACGCATTGGTAGGCTGAAGGCCCGGCCGCTGCTGTGTGAGGCAGAGAGAGAGAGAGAGAGAGAGAGAGAGAGAGAGAGAGAGAGAGAGAGAGATGAGAAACAGAGTTCTTCCGCGTGGGAGTGCATGCGTGTCGCTACATCAACTCCGCAGCGAGTCAGGTTTCCCCGTACTGATGAGAATCCAATTACTCACGCCGGATCAATCGCAAGATAAATAGCCTCGTGTTGTGAAATTAAAAATTACAAAAAATGTTCCCTTTGTGTGTTCTCCTACAGAGTAACAGTGCTTGTGTTTGGGGTCAATTAGATGCACAAGAGGTCGACCTGTTGAGGCTCTCATGAACAAAACCCCATTAATATTAATCCACAAATTAGACTTTATTTGGGATTTTTAAGAGGGGTAGTGCTGCTGTGTAAAAAAAAAAAAGCAAATATATATATATATTTTCCAAACAATATATAGCTTCCGAAAAAGAAAAAAAAAAATACATTTATTTTATATAGTAAAATGAGTAATACCACATTGTAGAAATACTCCATTACAAG
Organism: Anarrhichthys ocellatus; assembly: GCF_004355925.1. Classification (NCBI taxonomy): domain Eukaryota; kingdom Metazoa; phylum Chordata; class Actinopteri; order Perciformes; family Anarhichadidae; genus Anarrhichthys; species Anarrhichthys ocellatus. The sequence continues at coordinate 7,519,354 of NW_022280042.1, forward strand.
GAAAAGTCGTGCATTCAAGTATCAGGTATCAGTAGGAAAGATGGCATTATGATTATCCATAAATACCATTATGGATGGCTTCTGTCATTGTTATATTTTTATCATAAATTAAGATTATTACTAATGCACATCTAAGTAGCATTCTAATAGCGTTGCTGGTTGAGGTGGACATACTTTAAACTACTTAAAATTCATTCAATTTGACTGGTTTTAATATTAAGTCATATCTTACATATATTAATATATATAATATATATATATATATATATATATATATAAGTATATATACTTCAACAGCATCCATAGGGAAAGAGTAGATCAGTGTAGCGTTATGATGAAACGTCATGTCATCAGACTGTAACATGTGTAAGGATTGATATGATTATATTTCCAAAACGTGATCTGATTCCCACCGGAGCTCGCTGGAGGATCCGTCTGTCGGACCCAGAGAGGAAGAACAGACACTCAGAGACGAGTCTCCTCACAGCTTAACATCCACATTATCCTCCATCTTGCTTAGAAAAAAAAACACTTTAATGACTGCACAGATTTAATCAATTCTTACACTCCACATGCTGTAAATGAACGAGTCCGCTGGTGATTACACTCATGATGTAATCACCGCTTTTATATATGAGTTGATGACTGCATTTGAATGTCGCATGCGGACCAAATGAAGCTGGTGGTTATGTTGATTATGAATATAATACAAGTAATCGAGCCAAAACAATAACGCAATGCATCTGTGTGACACTTATGTTCGATATTCCCACTCCTAGTTACGAGACGGGACACGCAGAAGGAAATAATGCTTGTTAAACAGAGCTTCCAAGCGTCCGCAATACTGCTGTCCCTTTTCTAATCAGTCAGAAGTAGAAAACATTTATTTTTCTTCTCTTCTGTCATAATCAAAAGACGAGCCAGTCCCCTTTCTTTCCTGCCGAACATGTCAAGGCTCTGACCATGACAATGTTTAGCGCGAATGTTAATACCGCTTAAGTGATAATTATTCTGCCCGCCACAAACCTGACTAACAAAATGGAATTCAATCAGGGCCTGCGCATAATGACAGTCATTATGAAAATGATGAATAAAAAAAGTAATAATGACATCCCTGTCTGTATTCAGACCTCTTCTTCCCTCACACATCTCCATGGTGATCTGAGTATTTTTCTTCTTCTTCTTTCTCTCTACACTCTGGCTGGCCCACGGCCGCTTTAATCACATTGTTTATGGTAAACCAAGCGTCGTGTGTGAGGACTCGTTTAATTAACCACTCGAGAGGCGCGTTGTCTACTGCTAGTGGTCATTGGTGCTGACCAGTCGGTCCGTCTCGCGGCAGCTCGGCTCTTTGAAACGAGACAAATCTGCCACTGATGTGAATCTACGTCTGACAAATGGGAACAATATAATTATGAGTGAGGGGTGGAGGAAACAGATCACGCATGTCTATTCAACTTAAGATTCTACAGGTTTGCATTGCTGAATTAAAATAAATTAATTTACTTGATTGTAAATTCTAAAACCGGTACTTATATGCGACCCTGCACCTTATTATTTTATACAATTAACTATTAAGTGTGTGTTTGCTGTGTGCCGTCCACATTTCTCTCAGCTTTCCACACAGTAGAATGTGTGTGTGGTGGACCATGTCCTTGAGGTTTACTCTTTTGATTCAATGGCGCTCCACATGGATGGACTCAATCAGATACCTCAAGCCCAGTGAAGGGTGATGTTCAATGGAGCCGAAGTTACACTGCAGCAGCTCCTCGGAGAGAAAAAGACAGCCTGGTTCTCAGACGATGTTTACATGTACAGACACTTCTTACCCCTGTAGAAACCGCGGAGAACCTGAATTTTTAAGCGCATAAACAAAGCCGTTTTTGACTCGCTGACATGTAGCGGCGCCGGCTAAATTGCTTAATTGTCGTCACTGGCACGGAAACGTGTTTTATGTTTGCAGGTTTTCTACTTCATGCGGTCGCTGGCTGTCAGTGATTTTGGAAGATTTCTTGCATGGGAGCATGAGCACACACACTTAAAATAAATCCTCTTTTGTTTTGTTTTTTACTTTTTCAAACTGTCAAATCAATTTTGAATCAAAAAGATTCAAATGTGTATTTAAATCATCTGAGCCAAGCGCAGAGATCACATCGTTTACTTATCCTAAAATCAGATTTACAACAGATGTACAGCTTAAAAAGGATCGGAGAGATGTCAGCAGATACAGCTGCAGTTAGGTGTGAAAATCCTTTCAGGATTTCGTCCCGTCGCTTCCAAACACTTACAATGCAGTTCCCGGACAATAACGAGGAGCAAAGAACTTGAAATGGCCAACGGGGTTTCTGGCCCCAGAAGCCATTACTCCCTGAATACCTTGAGGATAATGAAACTGGGCCAGGGGAGAGCGGAGATGGAAAACTGTGCTGTTGGAGTGCACTGAGCCATTGCACATTTCTGTTTGAACCCACAACACTGTGGCCATGTGACAAATGATAGCAAACACGGAGCCGAGTCCCTCGGAGGAGATTACACTCAGCCGAGTTCAAACTGAAGGTGCACTTTTTTTCTGGTTGGAGGTTTTCACCGTTCATGTTATGTTTGTGATTATTAGTAAGCTCACTTCAGTTGACCAGAACCAATTTGTATTTCCGCAACAAGCTGTCAAGTTACCTCAGGGGAATAGTTAGATGAGAAGACGGAAACCACTCTCATGTCTGAAAGCTGCATATGAAGCTAGAGCCTGGAGACCGTTAGCTTAGTTTAGCCTACAGACTGTAAGCAGGGAGAAACAGCTAGCCTGGCTTTCTGCAAAAGAAAATACACCTTCCAGCACCTTAGAAACACACATATTAAAGGGGCCGTGTGTAATACAGTGTGTAGGATGTCTGAATGCTAAATATGAAGCTAGAGCCTGGAGACCGTTAGCTTAGTTTAGCATGCACAGGGAGAAACAGCTAGCCTAACTTTCTACTAATGCAAGTACACCTTCCAGCACCTCTAAGTTCGCAATAGCTAATGGAAATGCATCAAGTCTTAGTTTCAGGGGATTATACACTAATGAAAACACAGTTATGAATATAATACTCCATTTCTGCTAATAGAGCCCCAGAAATGCTACACGCTGGCCCATTAACATGTTTTATCCGGTTCGTTTAATCTGTATGAAAGAGGTGTAAAGACAATTGTATTATTTAACCTTTGGACAAATCCAGGTTAGCTGTTTCTCCCTGCTAGTGGTATTCATGCTAACGAACTCTGAGCTCCAGTGTTATATTTAATGGATATACAGTAAGAGAGAGATTTACTGTAAGACTAAGTGTATTAAAAGTTTCTATATGTCATACATCAGTGTAAAACCCTAATATTGATTTCCTCGGAATAGGGAAATAAATTTTGTTGCACTTACAGCATGAAGGACTACCCAGACTATTTCTGCAGTGAGTCACATGTCAATTTGTACTAGTTCTATCTGAGAAATGAACATTGGCTGGGAGCAGACTTCCTGATTGGTCATTTTGAACCAGAGAAGTATGTCTGCATGTCCTGACCTCTGCCCGTTGTTTCTTCATGCTCGGCTGTATAACAAGACCATCACACAGCACCGACGGGAGACAGGTCTCAGCTGTCTTATCAGAATGGGCTGCGCGGAGTGAGACGCCTCGAGGAAGTATCAGCAAACAACGCTATAGGGTTCCAGTTGCTATACGCTCAGGCGCTCATGCAAAATTCAGTACTTTGTATGTAGACCGAGACGGTGCCAAGGCAGAAGGCAAGGGGTTATGTTTTAACTTGTGAACCTTCAGAACTCGACTATTCCCTCTCTAATTCTGACGGAAATGTTTGCGCATTTGACCCGAGAGCGTGAATGAGAAATATTAATTGCTGCACTTACACATGAAGAAATTCAAACAGCGGTTGCTGCTGCCGAGCTCTAGCTCCAACCAGTTATCTCTTTCTGTCTCCCTCTGTCTTCCTCCAAAGTCCTTTAATGGCGTGATCACCCTTAACTCAACTGTAAATCTCTCCCCAATGGCTTATGGTTCAAATTAATGGCCCTGCCATAAGTGTTTGAATTTCATGAATTGTAATAATACTTACATCACAAGACACATGAAGTCATGTCTCCCTCTCTACAGTGGAGATATGATACATTTTAGAGGGATGCACAAAGTGGTCCCCTGGTACGGTAGTGATGTATTCTAATAGACTGTGCTGGCCAACCCCCGGGTGCACATATTCATGATTCATATTTGAAGGCTGCAGTACATTTAAATGGGACATTAAGTGGCGGAGAAGATTAAAACACTGTTGGCTTTGTGGAATAACTGGGACGTTCACTGGTGGCCTTTTATTCTTCTTTTACAGATAACTCTGTGTGTTCCAAGCAGTCAAAAATGGTCAGTTGAACTGAAATTTGCTATCTTCTCTTTTAATGTTAGGCAATATTTATTATGATAGTGCCGCAGCTATTGTGCATATTTTTTGTTTGTGGAGAAATTTGTCAGAAACAATGCCGAGGCTTCGAGCCACTCGGGGAGACTTTTCCCATGGCAGCTGTTGTCTTGTCAGCAAGGATACGGTGCTCTGTCAGCTTCAGTGGTGCGCTGCTAACTGGAGAACGTCATACTGTTTAGCCTACAAACATTGATTAAGGGACTTTTTCTTCTTTTCAACGAGCCATAACATTGAAAGCCACTAGCAATTTCAGCTGTCTTACAACATTTAACATTGGGCTGTTATGATGGCATACCAATGAAAAAGTGGAAGCTAGCAAGCTAGGGAAGTGGAAAGCCATTTAACCTAGCTAGTGCTGTGGCCAACCCCGTAAATTAGCATTGCACTGGTTTCCTCGAAACTGAAAAGCAGACACCCAATTTTTGGGGCGCCGGTGGCCTATAGGGCACCCTACCCGTGTGGTTGACAGGCCGGTGCAGGAGAAGGCAGATCTTACGGCGATTCCTGTATCGTTTGCATCGTCTTGATGAGCCGAAACTGGCATTGTTTGTCTTGGACGGACAAACAGGGTCATCGTGTCCTGTCCCTCTGTCAGAGATTACAGCTGTCTTCAAGGACAGGTGGGGCGATGTCAGGCGGACTGGGTCAGTTCGAGGGCTTTGGGCATGCTGATGTTCTGCTGATCATTGATATATATATATAGATATATATATAGATAGATTTCTTAGCAAAAATGTTATTCTGTTTTAGTTTAACTCAACATTTCTCATTGACAGTATATATATTTGACAATTTGTAAGCTTCAAACAAGGTTATGAAATGGACAAATGTGTCCATGTCTGTCATAATGATATAACTGTAGCCATTATTATCATTATAGGTGTATGTTGTTTGTCTATGAGAGCAACGCATGATTGTATGCAACATAGATGTGTGTGTGTGTGTGTGTATGGTGGAAGCAAGAGGACAGACTTGATGATCCCCCGTCTCCTGGTGACTGTGTGGAGCCAGCCAGCCGTGGCGAGGCTGCCATAACTACCAGTTGAGCTCTGTCAGGGAGATGACCCACTCGCTATTCAACAAGACCTGCCACCCTGACGGACAGACAGAGAGACCGAGGGAGAGCATGACGGACGGCAAGACAGGCGGCCGGAAAGACAAAAGACACAGCATGCGAATATTTTAACTCTGGACCGAACACGAGGACTCACTGTCTCGCCAACGAACAGCTGAAAACAGGAAAAAGCCGTAGGTGTAATTGCACCGCAGCAGCTCAGGTCAGGAGTCAACGGTCTTATTTGAGGGCTAACACCATTTAAGACTAATTTGAGACTATGTGTTATTGTGCCTTTAACTAAGTTTCTAACCTGATCTGCATGGAGGTTCATTGTGCTTTTAAAGGAGATCTGCTGCCCTGCAAAAGGCCGCCTAATAGTTTTTCAAACCCACAGTATTACTTTAATGTACTGCAGATCAAAGGATAAAACAACCACTTGTGCAGATGAGGTGGGAAAAGAATCTGAAGTGCAGAAAAGATTTTAGATTTTCTTTATGAGAAGTCAATTTGGGTTCTCACCGTTACGAACGATTATCGTCTCGCAAACGATTAAAAAGGCACTTAAAGCTAAAATAAGAGCACATTTATTATGCATCTTACCACATGCAATTCAAATCACACACATTTTGTACATGGAGTTCATTTATGCCCAATGAAATGTAAAGAAAATAGCTCACCACGACTAAGTTTTCAGCGTAATAAAGACCCTAAACAAAGTGTGAGGTGTGGTGAGTGGCTAACATCAGGTGAGGGTGAAGATGAATGTTTTCAATGTATCTTGGAAGTGAGTAGAACAAATGCTGATTGGGTTTCTCATTATAAACCTCCCATGGATGAATGTGGATGTAGTGTTTGTGTGCACTCGGGCACTGTTGCTCACCTGTGTGCATTAGTGCGTTCGCTTTGTCGTTGGTGTTTGTGTGCAAGCAGCAAGGTCACGACCCGGGCTGGAGGCCCGTCCCTGGAGAGGTCGCCTCCGGCGTGGCCGACTAACACTACAAACAATTAAAAACCACTGCTGCCTCCCTCCCCCCCGGGGGTGTTCGGCTTTATCCAGCTCAGGTCGGGGAAATCGCTGCCGTGCGCTGCACAAGACTCCAAACTAAACCCTCGGTATCTGGTCTATAACGATGCCGGGCAACGCAGAGGATGGAGAGGCAGAATCGATACGGCTACAGCCTGTGGACCCAGTGTGGAGACAGGAGGCTATTATTAGGACGTCCTTTCTTTAGCACCTGAGCCACTTACACACTTAGGATAGTCACACACACACACATTACACTCTACTCCTCCTCGGTCAAAAGCGCTTGCATGTAAGAACAAATGACGCTTGAGGGGGCTTGTTATTTATCTTCAGCATTACTACAACATCTTTGTGGCGGCGGTTCCAAATATTCACACAACAAATCCAACATGTTCTCTCTCTGGCGCGTCGAATTCACTTGAATGGAGGCGAGACTGCTGCAAAATTAATCACAACTTTGCAAGCGAACAAATAATTCAGACTCATGGTCTTGCCTGATGCAACACAGGCCGGGCCTTGTATCCAGAGTCTGTTTGAATTAAAAGACGTGGTTTTATTAGCAGGGTGGACGCAGTTTTGTCGCACGGGCCGGCCAGTAAGATAACCAGTCGGCCAACCGGTTATCTCCCTGGGCATATGCTGCGTCCACTGCTCCACAGCCCCGCTGTCAAAGCCATTGTGAATCCTAATGATCACAGTGCATCCCAACCGGTCAACACACACACACAGACACACACACACTCCCCGGTCTTCGCTCCAGGGGTCCTGACAAAACAGGAGACGGCGGGGACTCGTCAGAAGACAGCGATGCCGGTGCGCTCCACCTGCTCACTGATTCTTACGCCTGGAGGAGCCTGAGGGCACTGCCATCACACACCCTCCCTGTCCATGGCACACACACACACAAAAATACATAAATCGATAGACACATACTTACAGACACACATAAATCCACAATGCACATATACACCCTGCTCCCCTCATCTCCCACTTACTTTACCTCCCACCTCATTTTCTTCCTTGCATCCTTTCCCTCGCGCCCCCTCCAATTCGACCCTATCCGTATCCTGTTGTTTGTCCTCCTCTCTCACCTCCTCGTCCGCCCCCATCCTCTTCCTCCCCCACCCAAAGCTGCAGAATGCATGAAACACATACACACACACACACCCTCACCTGTCAGGTAACATCAGAGAGGGGGAGAGCTGAGGAGACGTGACAGAGCGCTGAAGGAATCGTGTGCCAGGAACACAGACTTCTCTCCGTTCACCTCTGCTGTGCTGGAACACACCGAAACTCCAAACCCCCCTCACCTTTGCGAAGGATCAGACCTGTTTGGAGAGTGTACTGGACAACCTCCAACAGATAGACCAGCCAAGGCAGGAGGAGGTAACGTATCCGAGTGTTTGCGAGGAAGTTCTGATAATCAATAGGCGCAGAGAGTAAGAAGAAGGAAAGGAGAAGGAAAGAAAGCATGGGGTAGGGAGGGCCGACTCATGCAAGCCCGAAGGCCTTTTCACTATCCATCAAGTTCAACAAGTTGGCCCCAAAGCTTGCAGCTGCCATATGCGGTGAGCCATTTACACAGCGAAGTCCAACAAGTCAACAGCAGCCCGGCACATGATTTGTTAGAGAGAAGGAAAAAAATCCACCTCAACACCGTAAGAAAGACAGCTAATGGTGCTCCACATCGCCGGGCCATTTTTGTTGATTGGTGGTATGTGTTAACATTTTTATGGATGTGGAAGAGTGTGCCAAACAGGCACAAGGTTATGTCATGTTGTTCTGTTTTTCAGTGGTGGAGATTGAAAGAAAGACATTTTTCCAGCTATGGTTCACTCAGAAACATTGAATCCGTTCGGGCTAAGCTAGTCCCCGCTAAGCTAGTTTAGCTTAGCCTCCCCCAAGACACGTGTGGTGCCGCAGCCTCAGCTGTTTTTTGTTATTGTTCCGGGTTCAGAGGTCACACAGCCCGTTGTCTCCTACGTGAGCGCAGTCCACCGAAAACATTATATTTCCCAGTTTCCCAGACGATTCGTGCTTTCACGTCAGTCTCCAAAACACCGGAAAAAGTCGCTAGATTTGTCGCTAGTAGCTTTTGACAAAAAAAGTCGCCAAGGGGAGTTGGAAAGTCGCCAGATTTAGCGAGAAAGTCGCTAAGTTGGCAACACTGGGCACTGTCCTGCACTCATAACTAGGCTACAAACATGAAAAATAACAGCCTAAGAGTGACATCCACAGCCTGTGAAAATGTCACTTTAGCTTACCTTTTCCGAAATATTAGCACGCTGGCCTGCGTGTTTTCGTGTTTTGTCCAAGCTCTTTTGTTGCCAATGTTTCTGGTATTCACGCGTGAGATTGAGTGAGTTTATTGCATAAATGTTACATTCTTCCTTCAAGGAACCGCTAACGTTAGCAAAACTGTACGGCCAGAGACGCTAATTACCGTGACACGTCAAGCAGTTGGTTAGCTAGCGTCTGAGGAAGGATTGTATGGGAGCATAGAATGTGATTCCACATATTCATACAGGTCACTGAATCTGACTTTTACAATACTTTTAATTTATTAATTAGTTGGCAAAAATATTTGGTCATGTTTTTATAGGTTAGGCTACTTTGTATGTAATTTTAGTAATGTTTTACGGTGGTAAACAGAAAGTTAATGAATATATTTGACACTCAGTTTTGATCGAGGACAATAACACGACATGAAACCTACATTTGAATCCAGCCATGTTCTGTTGGGTCTTTGGAAAGGCATTCTGGGAAATGTCGTAAATCAGAACTAAATACAGGACAAGTACACAGCACTAGTTGAAAGAAAGTGGCTTTAAATGAATAGACAAATGAATAAATAACAGAGTTCATGGTAACAGCACGTACAGACCCGGCAATAGTGCCAGGGTTGGTTAGGTTACTTTCAATATCTTTGGAATTAATTGAAAGAGATCACTGAAATTAATAGAGCTGTCATTGACCCTGTGACAGGTTGGTGAACTGAGAACACAAGTGTGCTGATATAGACCTCAGCCAAGCATGACCCAGGAGAGGATTGTGAAAAGATTTAATAATGTAATTATATCACATAATAAAACTATAATTTTAAATCACATTTTGTGTGGAATTATCAGATTTCTGTAAACAATCTAGTTTTCCTATTCTGAGTTTTGCATATACACAAAATGCGTGGTCATCAGTACAAAAAATAAAATAAAATGTGGCGATGTATATATATATATTTGTCCAAAGTACTCTGCATGCAAAACTCAATATATTCAAGCCAGGACAATGAATTAGTAATATGTCTGCATGCGCTGGCCTTGGGAAAACATCCCCTCTTTATAATTAAGCCACTGGCAGACTCGAGCAAACCTTAGCGCAAACCTCTGCGTCTCCTCCCGGGTTCGAGGATAATGTTAAAAGCCGTCGGAACTAATTGGTTCCCCTGCCTCCTGTTTGTCATGGGAACGACGCAGCAATCGACGCCCTCCATCAACTCCTCCGGAATCGGAAAGCGAAACAACAGGGTGGTTGTCTCGTGTCACGCCAAATAGACTTGACAGTCGGTCGGGCATTAGTGAAGACTGATGTCGCGCATTAGTCACTTACTGGGGGTGGGGGGTCCATTTGTGTCCATCGCCTGCTCTGCCTCTTCTTCTTTGTTTGGGTTTGAGCCACAGCCAACAAACTACAAACTTGTTTAATTATCATGAAACAAACAGAATCATGAGTTCTTTGCTAATGCCTCCTGCAAGTGTTGGATTAACTTCTCACACGCCGAAGCCTCTATTGTCCAGTGCTCCTTCTAATTTCTTTATTTCATTTACTCAGAGGGAACACTCCAGCGTTTAAATGAAAGAAAAGCCCTCCACAGAGATTTGAGGGGCAATTTGCAAGTAAGAGAATGCCACTCGAACAATAACCATCCATCTCTAGTGTTAGTTATCCTCTGTATCCACAAGAGCCATTTCCATGATTTCGCTCCATCAGGAAGAAGTGGATCTTCTAAAAACAGTCATTTCGTTCCCGCGTCTTCCCCCCTCTCCCCTCCCCTCACCCACCCTCGCACCTCGAGAGACGGCGCGGGCTGATTCTCTGCATTGGAGTGCCTCTCGACGCTCTCGAAACTTACATCATGCATTGTTTTGCGGGCTAGCATGTTTCGCGGGCTCTAGGCCCATTCGGGCGGCGGATTGAGTGGGTGTAGGTTAGTGGGTGGGCAGCAGGAGTGGGTTCTCTGCGCGGGGCAGGAGATGCTGGGATTCCTAATAGGAGGTAATTGAAAATGAGCACTTAGAAGCCCGCTGGCTGGTATTTTCCTCGTGCGCGATGAAGGGCCGCCGTAATCATGTGCTAGACTGTTGTACTCAAACATGCAATGGAGGGGCTCATTAGCGGATGCTATGCGAAACACACAAAAAAAACTTATCATGTGCTCGCTTGAACAACTTTTCACAGCTTTTCTTTGCCGCTGAACTTCTCGTCGCTGGTGGGCAGAGAGCAGCAGCCTTGAGAAGTTTTACTGAAATGTGACAAAAAAAAAATCAATGAGTAGGCTTGCTTAAGAACTTGAAGTGTATAGCTCACAGAAAAATCCTCTTTCTGTCTGTCCATCTTTCTCCTGCCGTCTTTGTCCTTGTCTTCCAGGACAAATGGCACCCTCGCCTGCTCTTGCCAACCTTAGATTTGTGCGACAGGCTTTTCAGCAGATGCTTCTGGCAGAATGAGGCCTTGTTCCATTTGTGCGAGTGGAAAGGCAAAAACGCTAACTCTTTTAATGTTGCGCACGGGGCATGGTTACCGCACTGAAGGACACGTTGACAGGAGAGATGGTGGAGAATAATGGTGAAATAACACCGCTATGTTGCTTCCATCCCATCTATTTACAGTGGCAACCTTGGGAGCGGAAACAACTGGATTAAGAAGAGAAGAAGAGGAGGAAAACAAAAAAGGGGGAGAGTAAAGAGACAGAGAGAGGATCTCCCCAAGAAGCGGAGCACGCAGACAGAGGTCACGTGATCCAGCTCTGATAATCCAAACGTTTAAACGGGTCGAGAGCGACTGGAACTGAAATTCCACGGCCGCCCACCTCACTCAATCAGCCCGCGATATCTTGCTCCGGCAAACAGAAGCTGTGGTGCTGCCGCTTAGCGCGGGGATAATGATCAGATTAAAAGCTTTGACTGGTGAGACTTGGAGTAATGCCAGGTGATGGGAGCAATTTGCCGCCCAATCAACGCCGAAGGAGGGAGGGAGGAGCGCACCATTGGCTACTGAGGCCAGCAGGGAGGGGTTACGGGGGAGAGGGTTGGAATCGTCCCAACCCCAAAAAGCAGTTGGTGATTCAACAGTTCCTATTGTCAGATTCCATTACATCCACTGTCTTTGGGTTTTTTTCTCTCTCTGCCTCGATTCCATCTCTCCTATTCCCCTTCTAATCAAGTTCCTTCCAAAAAAAAAAATGGCCGGCCGTCAGAAGGCCTTTACAATGAAAAGTATCCGAATCCACAGAATACACATAGAAAAGCCACGCAGAGCAAGATGAAGGAAGGAATAAAGGGGAGGAAGTGAGGACCAAAAAAAACAACAAGCAAACGGCTTTGTCGGCGAGAGAAAGACATGAGTGGGCCGGCGCGCTAATCATCGATCGGATGATTAAGGCAGATGAGGAGGGCTTTTCCCCCCAGTGAAGGATCTGATTGTTGGTCTCCTCCCGCCTGGTGTCCAGGGAGCACGCCGGCGGCAGCGGCTCAGGATCAATACACTCAATCGCGGCTGAGAGGGGCAGCGTCAGTCACGCTGTGCCAGACTATTAGAACCAAGTAGGCAGACAGTGAATAACTCCATGCTTCTCTGGGCCCACCTCACACCACGGGGGGGGGGGGAAGGGATGAACTTGCCGGCTGGCTGGCTGGAATGTGTGTGCGCCTGTGGATAAGTGTGTGCAGTTGTCACACCTGCTTCCAGTGTAGTTAAAAGAATAGGTCTACCTTTTTTGGAAAATATGCTTCTATGCTTTCTTGGCTAGAGTTAGGGCCCTTGTTTGGTCTGTACGTTCAGACTTTTCAGTTTGATCCGAACCAAAATTACAGGAGTGAAACCATCCGGACCAAAGAGCCCAAGCTTGTTTTCAAAGGTGTTCTCGATCAAATCGAACCGTGGTCCTGTTCATTTCTACTGTGAAAACATTTTTTTGATTTTTTCGGACATTCTGACCAATTACAGGAATTTCTTTACAGGCCAGCGTTCCGTTATAAGAGTAGCGCAGCTCCTTTGGGGAATATCTCAAAGGGTTCCACAGCAGTAGAATGCTTCATGCAGCTGTCCGAATGGGCAAGTAAAAAATGTATATAAAATAGTTATTAGGGATAAAATTATGACCTTTTTAACTTCCTAACACTGGCTCAAAGCAGCTTATAATACTACTAATGCCCCCCAAAAATGTTTAATCAAAGCAAATATTTAAATAGCACATCCATTCAGACTCAGATACGAGTGTTTGAAATGATTTATGGAGAACTTATTTGGAAAGCTTTCAGAGGCCCAGATATACGAACTCACGGTTATTGTGCTCGCATAATTATGAACATGTGAAGGGGTTTTAAAATACAACAATTTCCTTTTAAGGACACGGACATCTTGTAAACAGAACAGAAGCTTGAACTAAAAGGGACATAAGGACTTTAAATAAACACTTCCTGGTGTTTTTATTCATATGTGGAGTAGGGATTACTGAATAGAAATCTTTACTTTTTGAACCACTATGTGAAGAAACCTATTTTGTCAAAATCGATAACTGATACTTCAGCTGCACCCCGTCCTTGTAAGACAAAAGCAAACATGCCGGCGCCTCGTCATTTTCACTGACTTTGAAAATAAACAGCGCAAATAACCATTTCTTTTTACCATATCCTTCACCTTTTCACAACACTCCCTCGAGATACTCAAGTCCCGACACTTCAAAATGTTACATTGAAAATCTTTCTTATTTTCTTCTTCTTCCTCTCAGACAAAAAGGAACGACAAATCACTGTGAGCGTCGGTGCTCTGACGCGATGTCAGGAAACCGTGTACGCACATCTTCATCTCGCCTCTCGGAAAAAAAAAACCTTGTGCGCGGAGCAGAGGAGCCCCTCCTCCTCCTGTGGACGGCATGATCCTCCGCGGTGGGTGAAACACTCGTTAGGGGGCCGTAAGAAAGGAAGGAGAGGGGAGGACGGGTGTCCCTGACAGACAATGGATGGCCCGGGTCCATCTGGATGCAGCAGCCCTGGACCAACATGATGTATACATCTTCACTAGCCAATGGGCGCCATCAATCCCCGCTTCACCATGGCGACCGGCGGCGGCAGTTAGCCGAGGACCAAAGCCTCTACCTCTCTTTATCTATCAGGCATGAAAATAAATACATCATACGGATATCAACAGATAACAGGTTCCGAAAGGATCACATTTTCACAAATTGAAAAACACAGTAATACAAGGATGTATGTTTCTTTAAAGAAAATTGCGATATGGATTCCAGATCAGATCAGAAAAATCATGCAAAATGGCCCGATACAAATCTGACTTTAAAGTCTTCCCTATTCATTTTTACAAGGGCCATTAACAGACTTCAGACAAAGAAGAGAAGTGAACATATAGGTATGTTAAAGGAGTAGAAATGCCAGCAGTCTAGACAATTTCAAACCACTTAATAAAGACATTTTTGTGAAACCAACTGATAGTAGCCATCCATAATATTTGTTCTGACTCTCACATATATTCGCACGGTGTTTTTTCATCCTTTTAGCAGACGGCGCTTTTGAGTCGAGTGTTTGCAGCATTCCTCTCTAATCTCCATGTTTAAAAAAAAATAAAATAAAAGGCAACCTTGTCAGCCTGAGCAGTGGAGATGCGAAGAGGAATTGGAGCAACGGCCTTGCTACAGGACCATTCTGAATATGTTAACAGCGCCGCTTCCCTTGAACTGTCACAACTTGAAAATCCACCGTGTTAAGAGCTTCACATGCAGGCAGCCGGGAATATCTGCCGTGTCCATAGACTTGGCCGCAGAGGCCCCTTAAAAAGCACTTGTTGTAATACACGACCACTTTCCCCGCAGCGAGTGCAGGGGAGTATTAACATCTCCTCAGCCTGGTTCGGTTTTAATGTGATGGAGATGTTATTAGAGCCATCACAGGCCCAAATGAATGGCCGGTGGAAGCGCCACAGCGGGAGACGGGGGGAGGGGGGGACGCATCGACCTTCGCCTTACCAAGGACAAGGACACTTGCGCTCGTAAAAGGGGTGGTCCAATTGTTCACACCAGCCATGGCTGCACCGAGCCTTGGAGTCAGGCTTACATGTTCATATTACACTCACTTAGCCAGCTCGTATGGCACTGAATCCCTTTGATTTGTGAGCTCGAGATGCCACCGACGTATTTTCCGGCATTTCCTTCTTGTATGAATACATCAATGAAGGGGCATATTCAATGTGAAAACCGCATCTATGAATAGTCAATCATAAGAGGGGACATCTGCTAAATAGAATACATATCTGATCATTTATAACATTGTAAATTACCAACGCCTATGAAATCAAATCATTTAGTTATATGTGTTCAGAAATGGTAATTAATGTGTGAAATCCACTGTGATTTACTTCACACTTCTACTTGTGTCATAAAAAAAGACTTTTAATATCTCCGCAATCCATTTGATTAATTTTCGCCGTCCTGCATTTGTTAGGCTCCACGTGACGAGAGGTGCGCCCGTCTTTGAACAGTTTCCCCCTGCCTCCCTGCTCCTTTGAAGTATAATTATTTCACTTTAATTAGAAGCGAATCATGCTTAGTAAACACAAAAACACGGGTCTCTTCAGATTAATAGGCCGGGATAATGCGCGAGGCACGAGGAGTTGCTCTGAATGGGCTTTGGCTGCTCTCCAATTCAGGCATGATTCTCATTGTGCTGCGGCTCCCAGCCTTGACGAACTGACCAGTGATGAGTGGCAGCAGGGGGGGGGGGGGGGGGGGGGGGAATGAAGATACGGGTCCGTGTCCGACACCGAATTCTATTGTTCCAACACAAAACATGTTGTTCTTTGTTGTCCGGTATTAATAATACATTGGCCACAATCTGTAAGTCAAACACAGCAGAATTAGGCATGAGCCTTTTGTTCAAAACCCAAACTTGAGTAACTTTTCTGTCATTCAAAATTCTTGATTAAAGATACATGATAAGGAATGATTAACCTTTTTTTGTGTGCAGCCTTTTTCTTGCATTGCACATTCAAATTAGGATGCAGTTAAGGCCTTCAGTGCAATCGACTATGACTTCTGGTGACTAGTTGTTCTCTCGAAAACCGAAGTCGCTTTGGATAAAAGCGTCTGCTAATTGACTGTAATGTAGTGTAATGTAATGTAATGGGGTGCAATTCCTCAAAATACTTACCAAGAGGAGAAAAGCGTTGCAGGCTTTGCAGTTCAAGTCATCTGAGTAACACATTTAGCCGTACAGTTGGCTGAATCCAACAGTGGATTATTTCATATCAAACGATCTTTAGATGAATTACGATTGCACAAAACCCAACAAGCATTCCTTAACACATTCAATTATACTATCAAACTGAAAAGATAAAATGCTCTAATATTTACTTGCCAGTTTCAGCTGCTCGGCCGAAAGAGTGTGTGTGGTGGGGGGGGGGGGGGGGGGGGGGGGGGGGGGGGTGTCGCTCTCCCAGCAACTAATTACTTAAGCAGTTGTCAAAGGTTTGAAGCTCGCTCTTGAATTCCAATGAACACCGTCCATGGACAGCGGTGGTTTTGCATATATTATGAATATTTCAGCTTCCCCCAGTAACCTTGGTGTCGTTTGGCAGATAGGGGCTGGCAGAGAGCCATTTAAAAGCTTCTCTGTTGCAGAAGGGAGGAGACAGGGTATTAAGCTTTATCTATACTTGACATTTCCAAGCATTTGTAATTAATTCATATAGAAAATCTTTCCCCTTCTTTCTTTCTAAATGACTGGCTCCGACCGGTCCAAAAGGTAACCGCTATTGTTCCCGTGAAAGGACACCGGACACGAACCAAAGCGGTGAAACACACGTATGAAAATTCACACCGAAAAAAATTCAAGGTAAGAGCTCACGCGCAGCCAGGCCCTGAATACAACCACAGAGGTTCGGGTGTGAGTAAAGATGCATGTGTAAATGTTAAGAAGTGTGAAAGCGCAGCCAGATGGACCAAACTACAGTCCGTCTGCGTGTCACAACTCCTGGCAGGGAGCCAAAAACACGTGCACATAAGGAAAAAACATCAGAAGTTTAATATAATAAGTGTTTAAGTGAAGTACAGTACTCTCTACATTTGAAAAACTATATACACCCACGATAAATATATGCACATTGTGTGTTTTTGTTCCTTCCCTGCTTCACTGACAAAGATGAATATATTTCTGTACTTATTTCTGTTTGGGTTGGTGAACACAAAAGGCGTTCATCAAATTCTTGAACACGAGTCAGACCTTCAGATTTGCCTGAACAAATTGGCTTTGCAAAGAATATTTGTGCCGTCCACCTGGAACCGCTTGCATCACCCTTAAGATGATAATAGCAGGCATCTGGAAAAGCACGTCTTTAACGTTCCACGATAACTTCTTTATGAATGAGTTCAATATTTGGATGAATATGGTTCTTTGCTTACTTGCAGAGAGAACGCCCTTGCACACCTACCTTGTTTGGTTGGTTGGTTCAGACTTTCTAGTTTGATCCGGACCAAAATTTCAGGTGTGAAACCACTTACGTTCGTAACTGTCGTATATAACTTAAGTTTTGTAACAAACATACTTATTTTAACCCAAACCTAACCCGGTATTTGTTTCAATTCACGTTACCGACCTGTTCAGAACTGCGTCGGTAATCCAGGAGAAATACGTTACCCTCTTTTTACGTTAACGTACTTTTTAAGAGACAAATATTGGGACATTTATCAGACTTCACACACCTCCCTCTGGAGACACGTCTTTCAACAACTTCAGAGGAATAGAGGTGCAGGTCTTTTATCTAGTTTGTCCTCATAATTTTATTCTATCAGCTGTCAGTCATCTGTAAAATACCAGTTGTTTCATCGTTTCTGGGCCATACTTGTTCTTCCAGATTAATTTTCCCATCTTCCCATTTCAGATATCTTGACTGCTTGGACTACATTGCAAAAAGAGAGAATCTGTGATTAATTCTCTATCAAAATGCTCTCGCTTTGGTGATAAATACCGTATCCTCAGTTGTCCCTGATGGAGGGTTATCTTTTCAGTAGCTCTGATAGAAGCTCAGCCTCTTTCCTGGAGGTGATGTCAATCCACTGAGAGGACCACGCAAGGCTTCAATCTGCGGCCGTGCCTCATCTAAAGCCCAACCCATCCACACACCATTGTGTCCATTTTCTAAAAGAGTGAGGGAGTTAGAGCAGCATGGGGGTAGCGAGTGTTTGTGTGTGTGCATTTGTTTGTATGTGTGTGTGTGTGTGTGTGTGGAGAGAGTGTGCCTGTCCAGGAGGTTGCCAACTGGCATTAGGGGAATGTGAATCAGTGTAGGGACCACCACGGTGGTATCCAGTGGTGTTGTGAGTGTGCCCCCCCACCCCTGTGTTCTCTTTCACAACCCCCCCCCCCCCTACCCAATCCTTGTCCCTTGTTTCTGCCTCCAGCTTTAGCACTTCCTAGTTTTGTTCTGCCTGAGCGCAGCCCTGCTCTCTCTCCAATTTAGTGAGTGGCAGGGAAGATGCAGTCTGACACCATACTGATTCAGTGAAGTGTGTGTGTGTGTGTGTGTTTGGGGGTGTGTGAGCCATTATGTGTGGGTTAATGGTAGAGGGAACAAACTGCAAAGCGTGAGAGAGAGAAATAAAATGAAGATGTAAATAAGGTGTATGCGTGTGAGGGAGAATAGGGCGCATTAGCAGCTGAACAATATCTTGATTTCCCCTCTGTAGTCTTACTAAAATGATCGCCGACTGTTGCCGCATAACCTGCGCGTGTCTCTCCTAATTAATAACCCATTCATGCGAGAGAAAAGAAGACAAAAACAGCCTTTAAAAAAAAAAGGATCAAATCATATCTTTTATCTACTGCGATGCCATATCTCTAAATCCTTTCTTTTCATAGTGAAGACTTGTGTTTGCACAAGGGCTGCTTCCATGTGAAGCCTGTATGAGTAGAAAGCTATAGCGCTCTATAAGAAGGCCAGCTCCCAGTCTTCAGGGTGCCATCCTGTGGCAACATCAGAAGAAATGTCAAAGATTTTGAAGGCTTGGTTAAATACAACTGGATTTCTTTGCCTTAAACCTTCAATGACATTTTTGGCTGTCGGAAAGGTCAGCGTGCAGCTCCTGTGAAATGCTAGCTCTTTTGGGGTGAACTTCAATACAGGATAACAAATCCCTCTCTCTATTTTTTTCCCCTCCATACTTCCAGCCCTGGCCTTGCCACAATAGCCCGTCAACAAGTAGAATACACATGGCTTGATGGATATTTCTGTGTGATAAATCCCTTCTACCTGAAGCAATTCCGATTTTTTTTTGATGAACTCCACCACACAACTATACAACTGAGATACTGATGTCTACAAAGTGATTAAAAATAATAGTTAAAGCCAAGTTTTTTAATTAATTGCATTTATCTTCAGAATAATGAATGTTTCTCATCTGTGACGGTCAGGGCAGTGTCTATTCATCAAAGTTGTTCCTTCATTGGTTATGAAACCAGCTTGAGCTGTGCCAAAAAAGATCTACAAATAAGATTTTTTTTAAGTTAATTTACAGGTGAATTCTCCAAGTATTTCAGCATTAACATTTCACCCCAATTTACAGTTTGGTGTCCTCTTAATAATCATGTTAAAGAATGTGTCAGAATTGACTGGAGGCTCGGGGCAGGATCCTTTTTGTATGCACTTTGGATGAAAATCATACCGAGGCTAATGTATGTGAAAAGATGGTATGCTAGTGAAAACTTCAAAATATGAAAATACGTTTATGAAACCACATGTCATGGGCTTCCTCAGCAGAGTAGTTACTCAGTTGTCATGGTGGATGGTTATGCAATACAACCACCCGGTCAGGCAGTAACTTTTTACTACAATTTCAAAAATTCAGTAATTACAATAAGTAATGTCTTTTGCTGGAGGTGAGCA
This sequence comes from Anarrhichthys ocellatus, assembly GCF_004355925.1. Lineage (NCBI taxonomy): Eukaryota > Metazoa > Chordata > Actinopteri > Perciformes > Anarhichadidae > Anarrhichthys > Anarrhichthys ocellatus. The sequence continues at coordinate 7,539,057 of NW_022280042.1, forward strand.
GTGACGAGTACGGTCTCTAGTGATGTTAAAGCTGTCTTATTTTGCTGTGCCATCTCAACTGGCTGACTTAACGTTAGCAAACTGGCTAAACGTTAGCAAACTGGTTTAACGGCACGAGCCGGTTTTAATTGTAGCGAGCTGGTTGAATGCTAGTAAGCTGATTAAACATTAGAAAGCCCGCCCTCCTGTAATTAAAGTTGCCTTTTTCACAGAATACATTTCAACATGTCACAGAATGAAAAGCACAAGTGCAAATAAAGGCCTCTTGAATAAGTCAGGCCTCTTGAATTTGTGCCTACTCGCTTACTGTCATGCTGTGTTGGCTTACTGGGACACTTGAGTAGGCTAACAAAGTCAGCATTCATGTTCTTTGTAACACCTGTGTTTTTTTCCTACAGTGGCTGCTGTCAAAAAGACCTATTATATTGAGTCTTCTGAGCAGACTTGCTAACGATAGCAAGCTAACTTACCAGGTTTGATTAGCAGACTTAGCTAATTGTTGGAGGGCGCACGCAGCTTTACTGTGTCTTAACAGCTGTGTGCTAATCACCAGGACTAAGCTAGCTAGAAATTCGTCATTACGTTTACAATAAATTTGTATTTTTCAAGTAACCTGCCCCACACTGCTGTTACATGGCCAGAATTCCATTAATAATGTGATAACATCTAGACCAGCGGTTCCCAAACTTTTTAGGCCACGCACCCCCTTCTACATCCCGACCGGGTTCACGCACCCCCAATCCCCCACACCTTAAAAAAAAAGCAACAGAGCCTATTTATAGCCGCATAAAAATCGGACCAATAAGAGAACAGTTTGCTCGCGCGTGGCGTTTGTTTACAAGATTTAGTCCGCTGTTAAATGTTGCAGTGTGAACACAAACCGAACAAAGGGGCAACTGCAACATTGTATCATACTAATCCCTGAATCGGAACAAAGCAAACGAACTACAGGTGTGAAAACGCCCTGAAACACTGCAACAAAGTTTCAATACATTTCAGTTACACAAGGCGTCACTTTTAAAGAGCAATAAGGATGGCGAGCACACGTCTTCGGCGATTGTGTGCGGTAGCCCCTTTCTTGCTGTTCTGTAACTGACCAGATATGAAGCCCGTAGTGCGTTTTTTGTCGACCCAGCACATGAATGAGACTGCAGTTGTTTTTGGGCTGTTTTGTAACTCCTCCAATTTTCGATATAAAAAATGTAAGGGGCTTTTGACTTGCACTGGCATGCTTGGTGTTCAGGTGGCGACGTAAATAAGAGGGCTTCAGGCAGCTGTTAGCCAGAACCTCACTGCACACCACGCACTGTGGCTTTGGGCAATCTGCATTGCCAATCCAAGTGAAGCCCAGACCCAGATCATTTTCATCATATTTCCTCTTTTTGTGTTGAGCACATTAACAAGAAAACTAGTCCGTCTGGGGGGAAAAAGTCTACCGTATTGGAGTAACGCCAGTACAAGAGGAAATCTAACTTATTTACCTTCCACTTCTGCCTGAATAAACACATTATTGGTGAAAGAGCAGCATTGTGGTGCTTTCCGCAAAGATGTAATTAAAATATTGATCATACAGCCAGGCATTGGTTTACAGTCACTTTTCATTAGTTGCAGTTGTTTTCACTGCTGTGACTGCAGTTCCTGAGTCACTTACACTGAAAAAGAACATTACCCCAGTATTGTAAACGACAACCTGCTCTCACAGAAATGACCACAACCTGTTAGCAGCCCATTAAGTGGTGGTGGCACGTAATTTGTTAAAATTACAAGTCAGCAACACAAAAGCGATGCCAATGGAATGTCAATTAGGGTCCTTTGTCGTGACAAAATTAAATGCATCCACGTGAATCTCCAATGGCCAGAGTTAGTACAGCAGTATCAACAGTGAGAAAGACTACTCACAGTGGGGCAGGATGGGAGGTGGACATGTCAAACAAATACAGGACTTTCAACCAAGTATACCAGTGTCCGAGTCTGGTGTTCAGTCCCTAAATGCTATTAAATTACTATGAAATTACGTTCTTGACGTAAACCTTACTGATTAGTTTTGTTACCTAAACTTAAGTATACATATTTATTTTAAGCCCATCCGTGAAGTTTTTCTTAAACATAACTGCTACCCCGTTATTTGTTGCCTAAACCTAATTTTACGTACCTAATTTAAGTCCAACCATGATGTTTTTCCGAAACCCAATGGACTGGCTTTGTCGCCTAAACCAACTGGACATTTTGTCGCCTATTGACCTAACGTTCGCTTTGTTGCCTGTACCGTTAAATTGATTCCATGGTGCCGTCGAGTAACTTTAACACAATTCCTGCCACCACGTAAAGCGCTGTCGTGGTCATTTCACATATTTCTGTGAGATCGCGTTGGTAAACAGTCAGCACAGGGCAAACCAGAAGCAGGGTATTACATTGAAACATAATGATGTTACAGTGCTTGAGGATGTCGCATTTGTTGTGCAGTTCACAAGAGGTAAATGTGCCACAGATACAAGTAATCAAGCTACAACTTCAGTCATATTTTGTAGCTCAACTGTCCGGCTGTAATTCTACCCCTGGCTTTACCAGAGGATGTTGCACTCCACCATCCACAGTGATGCACAATTACTCCTTCAATATGATGCCACACAAAGACGATTTGGAGAGATGGAGAATCTGATGAAAGGCATTGAACAGGAATTAAATCATGTTTTCCACACCATAGGTTTAGAAAATGGTGCTTGAGACACTGGAGAGCCCAGCGGTGGATTCCAATCTGTGGGCTGAAATTGGAAATGAACAGCGGCGCCGTCTCCATTCTGACAGCCTCGTGTCAATAAAAGTCAGTTTCCCTCCATTGCTTCTCATCGCTGACCACAAAGGGACTTTTGTCAGCTACAGTCAGAGCGCCGGACGGCTAATATTGTGCTAACGTGCAGCAAATGGTGATTGCATTTACGGCCCTCGTACGATTTTAACGATTAATCCGAACACACAATTTAGACAGCAAGCGGCACAAAGAGGAAAACAACGTCTTTAAAACCTCCACCTGTGCCCGTTAATGCCATATTATACAGCAGTGAATTGGTCATTCTCTGCAGTCAGAGTGAACAGCACTCACCAGCTCCCTGCACTAGGGGAGATCATATAACGTGATTTATGGTTCTGGAGTGAATTATGGAAACACTGACCATCCCTTTACATCCCATCAGACAACTAGCCGCTGTTGCTGTTATGATAGGAGGCGGGAGAAGAACACTGTCATGCCTGTTTACATGTTCTGATGTAGGCGAACGGCAAATAGGTACAAGATTCATATCAGACGCTTCCTTTGATATATGAATAAAAGTCAAAAATGTGGCTGTGGTGAAACTCTGTTTTACTTTTATCATGAGCAAACATTTGCACCAACGCCGCCAGCTCCGGCCTTGGTCTTACAAAATGCCATTAAAGGTGGTATATCACATTTTTTTCTCTTCCAACAGAATGTCATGACAATACCATCTCTGCGTTTTTATTTTTTATTTTGAAAAAAGAAAAAAAAAAACCTTCATGTCCCCCACCTTTGTTTGCACTTTTCATTTGCATATCAAAGAAATCCCATCGGGACCTGCTTTGCATATTTACATCTGATTAGTAACTTTAAATGAACATGTCAAAAATGGTCGAGTTTTCTTTTTTGAATGTGCGAGGACTACCTAGCTTGTATAATTAGTGCCAGCACATGTAACATAGCCAGAAAACAAAACAAGCTGATTTCAAACAACCTTTTATATTGCCTTTCATTAGGCGTACTCAAATATTCCTGTCTCACCTTGGACCTCAAAGCTTGCTAAATGATAACTCCCTTCGAATGATAAAGACAAAAATATGTACTGTATGTTTGTGGTAATATTTCTTTGCAATGACATTAGGTCTTGTAAATCCTATCAGTTCGCTTCTGATGGGAATATTTTTAGATGTACGGAGGAAGAGTTTGAAAAGAGAACACTCGGGTTCAAGGTCAGTTAGTTCTGTGACAAAAACAATCTGTCTGCTTACCGTCATATAGTTCAAAGTCACAATAGGGTAAAGTGATATTCTGTCTTCCTACCTGACAGCAGAGTATGTCTCAATGCTGACATGTTATTTTCTCTCATTCTAGAGACCAAGAAGTGAGATCTGAAACCAAATTTAAACATTTTATTTTGCCTGTGTTTTGTCACATGCGGGTGGGATAGGAGGGACAGACTCAAGGGCCCGTGTGTTCTTATTTCCACCAAGTTGACATGTTTGACGCCTTGCATGTGTGTGTGTGTTGCGGCGTGTCGAGAAAATTGAAACCAAACTTTTTCTGTGCTGAAACTTCTGGAAGGATGAGCTCTCCTGCAGGCCACAGCGTGCACACAGGGAGCCTTTTTAAAAAATGAACTAACTATGTGATTATTAATTGGATTCTATTTTGATTCAGTATTCCACGCTGCATATCGTCACGGGTCCTCGGTGGGATTGTGTCTGCGTAGCGGTGTGTTGGGAGGGGGGGGGCAGCAGTCAGTGCCGTTTGGAGCACGGCTCGCTACCCCGCACATCGGCATACCAATGAGTGGGGTTAAGAAGGCACGGCTCCTCGCGGAGACACCGTTCCTTCGGCAGACCCCGATCCGCCGAGTCTCCACGGACCTATTTCCAAAAGCTGCTCCTAATGTGGGCCTGTGTCAATCACCCCCACAGACAGCCCCCCCCCCCCCCCCCTCTCCTGTCCATATGAAATAGTCATACATTAGGAACCAGGGGAGAGCACCTCTCTGTCTAGGAGTCCTCATGTATTCTAATGCAATTCAAAAGCTATGGGTAGTTAAAGTGAGAGTTTCTGGTCGTTGGAAGCGCTTCCGTCTCTTTTCGGCTTTCAAAGAGTCAAATTTTTCCCGACATGTGAGCATTTCGGCTGTCTTTTGTCTCCGTTTGTTTGTTTATGAAGAGTCCTACTGTGCCGGGGAAGGAGAGGATTTAACAGAGGAAGCGCCCGTTCTGTCAGCGAGTGGACGGGGGCTCGATATCGGATGTCGCCGTGACATGTTTTACGTGACAACATCATTTGACAGCTCTGACACTCCATAGACAAACACCTTCAAAAGAGTCGACAGTATACCCGCTCCAAAAATATAGGGATGCCTTTCTGCTGCCAAATGTACACCAAGTTGATGGGCTAACGTTTTTTTAAATTTGTTTTATTAAACAGAGTTAGGGCTTGGGGTGGGTTTCAAACATCGGTGTTACATTTAGCAGATACGTCTTCAACACACGACTTAATGAGGCTTGACTGACGAGCACAATCTTGGTTGTAGTTGATAAAAAACGTAAAAGGTGTTGGAAAGGAATGGATACAATTACTTTTCCTGTTTTTCATCCTTATCGAGTGTTACAATTTTGTTGTTTGGCAAATTTAAAAGTTGATGCAGGCATTTTTTGTCTTATAGTTATCTTATGCAAAAAAAAATACAAGCTAAGAACTAACATTACAATGACAATTGATCACAATTTGATTGACGGGGCTACTTAAGCAAACAACCCGACAACCGCCACAACATTATTGATTCAAAAACATTTTTTAAAATCCTGATTCGTGGGCAGTAATCTGTGACGTCACCTTTTTCTGAGCCCCGTCCGTTTAAAATCATTGAGCAGGCAAACAAAAAAATGCATCAAACCTTAGCAAAGCTGTTCTAATTTTGGCAAAAAAAAACTGTGTTCATGTGGGATTCCATTACTTATAGAAGAAGTTGATTGAAAAATAAAAAAAATTCGGGACCTTCAAACGAGTTGTACCAATTCATCAAGTGGAGGGTCCATTTGGATTTTTTAGGAAAGCTATTGTGTGAAACTTCCCACACTCCCCACATCAAACCATTTTCGTACAGTAGTTAATATCTAAAAACGTTTATTGCAGCCTGGAATCTTACCGGTCCTCAACTAACACATTATCCCACAGGCAGGAGTCGGACTGCGGTGCCACGGAGGCAGTCGCCGCTAAGTTCCCCCCGCGACCGAGGATCCAATCTCCTCTGGGGTCAGAGTACATCGGGCTTTCCGCGGCCCGGTCCAATAGCACCATGCTTGGCTGAGTGCAGCCCACGCTGGGCCGGAGGTATAGTGGCAAGTCCACGGGACGTGAGGTAGGATGAGTAAACCACAGGGATCTGAGTGGATTTACTCTCCTGCCAGCATCCTTTTCGGTTGGTAGTGGACCTATTGTGCTGCCTCAATACGTTAGAAGCAACACAGACACAAAGAGGGACTCGGGGAGGGACCGCAAATAAAGGCAGGCAGAGGATGGAGCTTCGAGATGTCGCGTAACAAGGACACTTTTATTCATTTATTTATTTATTGAAAAGCGTCTCTCCATCATTTCGCTATAAAATTAAGCCCGGGTAGAAAAAAAAGAGCTGAAGGCCATCAGCCAACAAAATGATCAGTTAAGATATAGTTTTTGGTTCATGTTTACTGAATACAACTCGTCTCTGCAGTTAATTTGAAAATAATTTGATAACCCAATTAATTGTGAAGAAGTCTGCAAATATAGAGAATGTGGGTTTCTTTTAAATAGATGAATTCAAGCTAAATATTTAGTGAGTTAGCTGCGACGCGCAGACGCGGTGTCCTTCCTCTGTGACATAAAAGAGTAGAGTAAGACTCTGTTTGTACTCAATGAACCAGTTAAAGTTGGTATACAACGCACTGCTCTGTCAGTAGATCTAAAAATATGATCTCTTGTATTGTAGCCATTAACAAAGTGACCTGCATGAAAACATCGCTGGTTTGTAAGTTAAAATAAGGGACTGTACAAAAATGATTAGGGGGTCAGAAAAAAGGAAAACTTACGTGCGCACTATTCTTTGTTTGTCATAATATATAATGTGTGAGTATTGTGAAAGTCACCATCTCATTACCATATCCTTAGTGTCCCGTTTAAACCATGCCTCTTCCAAATGTCAACTTTTCATTCCCTTAAAAAACAGCGTTTTCCGCCTCATGACAATGCAAAGAAGAAGAAGTTACGGAGCCGGGAAATAAGCATAATATTTATTTTTTAAACTTTTAAAAAATGTCTTGGATTAAAGTTTTGAATTTATAAAATTTCACACAATATTATCGCCTTCCTTTGGCACCGTCATTTTTTTTAGATTGTCCAAAAGGTCTTTAAATACGTTATTATGCCACATGTTCTCACTATGCAGCACAACATTACAATATTATGAATTATATGTATTTATATAATTCATCTCATATTTAAAGTAAACTCTTTGCAATCGTGCACATTTTCCAGAAATCCAATTCATACACTGGGACCTTGAATCCCACTGGAGTCCTTTCTAAGCTGTATAGTTACTATACTGTTTAGCATGAAGCCCAATGGAGGAATTTATCATTACTGTGCGAAGACTGATGGTATGTGTGCTTTTAAAATTAATGATGGAAGCACTCTGACTTTTAGTCCGTCTAAAATTTTCATTAAATTTCATTATTCAGCTGTCTCTGTGGCCCTGAATTAATAAACTCCAGGTATCACACCATGAATTCATATTACGTTTGAGACGGATAGAGCCAGGTGTGCGGCCCTTTTTTTTTTTCCTTTACAATGTCCTAAAAACATACAATTAAAAGTATATATTCGAAGCACCTTCTTCCATGCGGAACTTTGGTTATTGCCTTGATAGATTGTGAGGACGAGTAAAGGCTGCCGCCTTGTAAGAGTGCTTCTTATAAACACACACACACATGCAGGTGCTATTTTTACAGATGCTCAAATCAATGGTTCTAACATATATCACTCAATTGGCTGGGAAAACATCTCTATTCACTGACACTGACAAATGAAGAGCACACGGTAAAGATTTTCCTTCAGCGGCTGAAAACCTGAAATTTCTTGGCGGCTACCAGCAAGCACTTATTTTCTTTTTTACCTGACTTTATTGTATATTTTCCCCGAGTACGCAGATGAGGTAGATGGAGGCGAGTAGAAAGAAAAGGTTATGGTTGAAGCGCCTTAAACTAACACAGCTTAGGCAGGAGTCAGACAAATTAATTCAAGATTTAACTTGTGCCAAATTGTTTCTGGCAGACATCTGGGGCCACTTTGTGAAGAAAAAGACTTGCTGTTTACCGCTTCTTCTTTTTTTATACATAAGACATCCGTATCATTACAAGGTTTTTTCCGAAGTTTCTTTTCATTTCGTAGCGCATTGTGCATAAAAAGCTGCCAGAATTCTAAAAGCATTGCACGGACAAAGTCTGTATATCTTGTCTGCGCGATCACGATTCCCCACACTCAAAAAGCAGATTCTGAATAGCGGATTCCTTCTGTGTGTTGGGTTCATGTTTGTTTACCCTAAGTGAGACGGCACGGAGGTTAAAGCTACCTTTAGGCTTAATAAAGAGCTAAAGCTGGAAGGTGGCGTGAACAGCTGTTAATAGCGCGGCCCTGACGGGTTTTTTTCTTCTACAAACTCATCAAAATGGTATTTTGAAAGCGGCAGCGCATCACTCTTCCTCTGAACTGTTCACCTTAAACTCAGAGCAGAGTAGGATGTGAAGTGTGCAGCGTAACAATGCAGAAGATAAGAAAGAATGTTGTGAACCATGCTTCTGAGAGAGAAGGTTCTGTTTCTGTGAGGAGGAGGAAGAGGAGGAGGGATGGAAAACCAGGTTCAGCTTTGGTCTGGGCCGTCACTGCTCAGGCCTGGTGAGAGGTAAACTCAGGTAAGAAAAGACCTTTCTCTCCTGTGTCTCCTTGACTTCTTCCATCTCTTTTGTTTTAATAAAGGAAATAATATATTACTGGTGTTTACAAAGAAATAATCCGCATACTGGCTACTGGCTTTTGATTGTACTTCCATCTGAAGTTGAGTATGAACCAGAGAACCAATGCCAGGTAGCAAATCAGTTACGTTAGCCTACAAGGGCTACGGACACGTAGATCGCTACGCTACCATCTGTAGCGGACTTGTCCGCACGGTCACAACAATTTGGTTGTACACTGTTATAGAGCTGACACATATATTAACTGATGATGATATTTACATCACACGGACCCTCGCGTACACGCGGATATGGAAAGTATAAATTTGTCTTTAGAGAGAAATTAGTTTACCGAATCTCTGTCGCTCTTCTTCTCAGCTCGAGGCTAGCGGTGCGAGGCTACAAGATGTCGCCCGCTAGCAAAACGCACCCGGCTAAACGCTCGATGGTCAAGTTGCATCGTGAGTCATGCAGGCACCAGGAAGGAAGAAAGGAAGGAAGAAGAAAGTGTGGAATAAAAAAAGAGCTCAGCATCGATATTCTTTTTCATACCGTCTATCATGAGTCTAACAATGTCACCGGAGTGCAATTATGAAATAGCGGAGAGCTCTTTTAATTTTAACTTTGTCTAACTTTAGGCACAGTCCATCCCACCCCCAATGAATGTTGCGGCAGTTGAAATAGAAAAGGATATGCTCAGAGCTGCCAGGAAGATAATGAGTCAATTGTTCATTGTGTTCTTTTTCAATAAAGAAAAGCCTGAAAATGAACCACTGGATTTTATGTGCCACAATAAGTGTTAAATTGGCTACTTCCTCTAATCTGGGAACTAAAGAAATAAATATCAAAATGCTCTTGATGAGGCCGATGTATGTTACAGAGGAGACAAATGGGACTAATTGTGATATAACCTTAAATTGGGGGCATGAAAGTGTCTAAATAATGGCAGCTAATTTGCCTCGTATTGTGCTTTCTTGATGGGCTTAAATTGAATGAGTCAGGATCCTTTCTGGCGTAATGTGAAAGCTGGGGCACTGGTTCACACCATAGACATCCAAGGTCGAGCTACTCCAAATGAAGGGGTGACAGGGGGAGTGGAGAGATTTAAAGTAAGGCAGCTGAGTCAATGGACGGCCGGGGTGCCGATTTGGCACCGTATTCATGTAACCTTGAATTACTGTTTCGTTTTTTTCTGCATTGAGAGCTTTTTCTACGAGCCCGTCTCAAAAATATTACCTTTTTTTTGTCACCCGCATTAATGGCACAATCAGTCAGAGAGAAAAAAATTGCAGTCACGAATTATTCATTGTAATCCTCCATTTGAGGACCCTAATGCCTCTAATTGGGCTTTTATGACTTACAAACTGTATCTTCCTCTGTCTCTCTTTTTTTTTTTTCCCTCTGGCGTTTGTTTTTCTTCCTTCCCGCCATGCTGCGGAGTGACATTGAGCCTCTCCCTGTCGGGGTGCTCTCTTGTCTCACTCCAGTGCACATTTTCGCTGTCCCCTCTCCTCCTCCCCTAGACAATGAGCTTTTGACTGAATACATTATCTGAGCTGTTGTTCTGTTTGTTGTTGTTTTAGCATCCAAGAAAAGAGATGAATTATTAATGATGACAGACAAAAAAAGAAAGGCGAGAATCAAAAAAACAAAAAAACTAGTATTTTTAGGACTGCTGCTGCTGCGGCTCCATCAAGAGGCTCACATATGAGACTGTGAAATGTAGCACTTAATAATACCGCTCATTACTTACAGCGACCATTTGTTGTATGGATCAGGTACCAATAAAATACTTACTGGTTCCTACTGGCACTAAATAAAGAAAATGTTAAAAATAATGTTCTCAATACTCAAGGAAACAAAACAGAAGTTTGGGGAAAATGGTCAACACTTCAAATAAGTGCCTTGTTCTTACTGTGTAATTATAACCTGCACACCTTGTTCTTACTGTGTAATAACAGCCTGCACATCTTTTTATTAAATTGTGTAATTACAGCCAGCACACTTTGATCTTAATGTGTAATTATAGAAAGCACACCTTGTTTTTACTGTGTAATTACACCCAACACACATTATTCTTATTGTGTAATTACAGCCAGTAAACCTTGTTCTGACTGTGTAATTAATAATACATTTTATTTGCTTCAAATTGCTTCAAGTTTGTTAATCAGAGAAACTACGATGTGTATTTTGAGTTCTATATTGTGAGCGGACATAAAAGCTGAGCAGGGTTCTCTCGTACTTTTTGTCAGATGTACTCCAAATATTTTTATTGGGGAAACTTTATTGCCCCACATCGCTCTTAAAATAAAGCTTGATTGTATCATAACACAAGTGAATTACAGCTGTTTGGATTATTTAATTCTAGACACCCCAAAAAAGTAAAAACGTAATCTGCAATAACTTTAATAATCCTGGTCCCGGGTTTATATCTCAATACCCCCAATCAAGGTGGATGCATTTCTCAGGCCCAGTTTAGCGTCACTGATCTGAAGCAGGGATTACTGTGCCCCCTCTTGGTGATGAATCAGCACTGCACCGTCATCCAAAGCTTCATTACAAGCAAAGTTCTCTCTGCGAGATTAAGGCCACGATCACGAGAGTGATTAGAAGTCAGAGATATATCCGCGAGAGTGGGAGGGATCAGACGGAGAGACAAATGCATTGTTTTGCATTAAAGTGCTCGTTTCTTTCGTTGTATAGCATCAGAGGGCAGAGGGGGGCGTTCGTTTTGATCAAAGCGACGCCCCCTCCCACCCCCCACGGTGACAAATTAACCGCGGCGATTGTCTCAGTTTGTCACCGCGTTGAATCGGGAGACGTCGACCATTCATCACCCCACCCCACACTCCCTTATCTCAGGCTCGTCCACTATCTATCAGCAGAGCGACCGGGGGCCCGTCCGCTCCCCCGTTCAAAAACCATCAAATGCCGCCTCTGCTTCTGTCCCCCCCCCCCCCC
>NW_022280042.1:7550871-7601346 GCF_004355925.1 Anarrhichthys ocellatus
CCCCCCCCCCCCCCCGCGCGCGCTCGCGTCGCGTCATGAATCAAACCGACTTGACTTTGCGCGTTGTGTCAACAAAAAACACAACATTTCGCCGCGTCCTCTAAAGCGTACAAGCAGCTGATTTAACAGGCTCCAGCTGCAGTAGAGAGCCTTGAAACCAGATTGATTTAATCTCAGTTCTGGACGTCTGTTTCTTTTCCCCCACGTTGTTTGTATTTATAGCGCCTCTTTAAGCCATTCTTCCCTCAACCAGGGGAAGGAGGAGAGAAAAAGAAAAAAAAAAGGGCCTGCCTGTTTGGAGTTTACAGGATCAAAGAAGAGGTAAATATCATTTCCATAACATTTGAACCAGTTAACCAGCAGCACAATGCAGATAAACACTACTGTAAGCGCCTGACAGCGCCAATGAGGCCGGAACTCTGTGATTTGCCGCTCCGGCAAAGAAGAGGGAGGCGAGCGCGAACATGGAGGAGGTGAGGGGGGGGGGGGGGAGTCAACTGTGCTCTCCCTGCATCACTTTCCAAGCAGCCCCCTCCCTCCCTCGAGCGGTGGTGGTGTTTTAGGCAACCGTTGCCTCACTTTCGGGTTGGAGGGAGGGCCCGATGGATGCCGTCCCCAAGGTGAATGGAAAAGAATAGCTGCACCACACTGCCCGGGGGGTGGGGGGTGGGGGGGGTGAGCTGCACCGCTTTGGGTGATTCATCTATTGATTCTTTCTCTACACCGAGCACGGAGGTGCACATGTAAACACATATATTAGGCGGCCTCGCAGTGCACATGTGCGCCCCCGACGCGCAGCATGCAGACGCGGTGAAGCCCGCCCCGCGGCCTGCTCTCTCGCTGTGTTTTTTTTTGTTGTTGTAATAATCACATTCCCGACTTCCACCAGCTCGCGGGCAATCTCCCTGCTCCAGATGCACGTGATGGACGGCTAAACTAGAAATGAATGAGGAGATGAAGGAATAAATAAATGATGAAATGCGTATTAGCGCCGTTTGTGTGGGACAGCTATTGTGTTATTGATTGAACAGTAAGCGGGCCAATCACGTTGTTATTCTTGCGCCATCTCTTTTCTGAGATGGGCCTTTGCAAAAAACTTCACCCTCTGAACTTCTCTACGAGCCCGTCAGTTTAGAGCTTTTGTTAAAAGTCTTATTTACCCAGAATTCATTAGGAATGAGTCCTACTTAAGATCGTTAGCAGCCAGACGGCTTCGTGCAACAGATGAGTTCAGAGCGGAGCCGTAGATCCCGGTTCCTTTCCTCTTCTGTTGAAATCAAGTTGCAGCCACAGTGGTGACCTAATGACCTCGACTGTTTGCAGTGAGATGATAAAAAAAAAATTAAAAAAAATCATGCTCACGAAATAATACATTTCAAACGCTTGCATCATTTTATTTTCACATATGGTACTTCATTTAGAAACACCTTGTTGCCCCAAACACTATTACAATTGATTATCAACCCAACAACTAATTTACCTTTTTTTGTTTTTAAATTTTAGTATTTATGTTTTTTAAGAAATGTGATGAATTGTACAAAGCTGTGAAATTATACTTTTATATATATATAACAAACACAATGTTTTATTGTTATCATTTATGATTTATCTACTTATTCATGTTATTTCTATGTTGTAATCTCTTTATATTATTGTATATTTCATTTTATTTCGAGGTCAGAGGTGTGGGCGGTGTAAAGTGATTATACGAGGACATACAAAATACTTTATGTTCATAAATGCATACATCTACACATGACGGGAGCTTGAAAGGAACACGATCCCCGTTTTAACGGCGTGTGATGTGGCGTTCAAAGCCGCGGCCTCCTCATCTGCTGCTCTGAACCAGGAAGTGTCCTCCAGGAATTTCTCTCTCCTGAGACAATAAGCCTCTCTTTTTTTGTGCGGACGTCTGTTTTTCCCCCACTTCAAAGAAAAGGTTCATAGCATCTTCGCGGCGCGCGGCAGATCGTAAACGCACACGACAGGAGTAGCATTTCATGTTGCGCCGCATTAAGGCATCCGGCTTTCCTTTTTGTCTGCATGATGGTGAACATCGCCGCTCGGGGTTGAAATTCAACCTTTCACTGCCAAAATAGCATAATGCCAGAGTTGTCACTTACAGTGGATATCATTGCTTTGGGCAGGAAAAAGAGCTCCTCTCCGCCATGTGTTTCTTTCTCCACAGACTTAAAAAAAAAAAAAAAACGTTAGACATGGCTCTCTCCCTTTGGGGCGGTAATGGCATTCTCCATGACAACGGCAGTGTGACACGGCTGTGCCCTTGGGGGCCGGGCGCCCCCTCTGGGGGGGGGGGGGGAGCGCCGCGGAAACACGACAGGGTCAATGGTCACCTCCCATCATCCACCAGCAACCCGTCCTCTTCCTCTCTCTCTCTCTCCTCAGGTGGAGCGAGGAATGTTAAGAGAGAGAGTCTTGAAGCAAGCCCACTCAGTCCAGGCCTGGCAAACGTGGAGCTTTAGCCACGGGCGGTTCTGGCGAGGTCTCTACCTCGCACAGCTCCTTGCCGCTCCTCCAAGGCCAGGGCCGGATCGATACGTAGAGCAGTGCGGATTCTTTTTGGCACCCGAGTATAGCGGTGCAGTGTTGCCCCGGGGTGCGGGTCCGTTGGAGACGCGGCAGTGCGCATGCGGGCAGAGTGGACTGAGTTTATTCAGGAAGGCGTCGAGATGCTCGCCGTTAAACTGATGCTTCCAACATGAGTTGCTGTTGTCGGGTATGCAGGAAACTCACGTGGCCGCGTTAAACATTTATTTTTATTCTGGGGAAAATTGAAATGGACGCGACAAGACAGCCTTCAAAAGACTTAAATATTAGAATAATGTTTCATTTCAGCTCATTCATAATCCGCAGTTATTAGAAAACAATATTTGCTGTTATTTCTCTTAAAATTATGCATAATGTGTCAAAAAATGTGACGCATCCACCAGAACTCATATGAAGAACCTCACAGATGAATATCGTCCATATATATATATATCTATATATTGTTAGAAACAATGCTCTCCTGCCACCTGGTGGCTAAAAAAGAAAAATAGTTTTACTGCATACTTCATGTCTTTAAGCATAAAACTAAACACCCTGAGGGAGAAACCCAACACAGAATAAACCTTTTAGAATGAGAGTACATTGCTTCTTTTGTTTCACACAAACAAGAACTTAAAAAAAGCTCTCCCTTCGGCGCTGTGTCCGACCTTGGCACGTCTTCAGAGAAAGATTCAAAGAAGGAAGTAAAGAAGAAAACAGGACCTCGTCCCGTCAACAACTCCTGTCCTGTACGTTTGGCTTATTTAACAACGGAAAATGTTCAACCTGTGAAACTGGACAACAAGGTGTCTTTCACAAAAACAGAGAAATAATGAAAAACAATCATAGAAACAGAGTCAGATTGCTTGTTGTCATAAAACTGACGCAGTCCGTATCCTTTTTTTTTTCTCCAAATGATCCGGCCGACCTTCTGTTTAAGTTATCTGGAAGTCACACGGTGTCCTCGCTCCTGTTCCTCGACCTAAACAAGGACGTCTGTTCAAAAGACGTGTGAGGCACCTGCAAGCAGAGAGACATCCAAAGCATGACATGTTCACGTCTTTCCTCTATAGGCAGGACTCACAAAGAGCCCCAAGGCAAACAGACACAGACATCAAATGTCCACAAATAAACTTCATGCTTTCAGTGTGTCACGCTGAGAAAGCCTAAACAAAAACATGTATATTCCTTCTCTCTGTTTCTAATGATGTGTGTACTGTGAAGTTTCACTAAGAATGGAAACATGCAACTCAAAATCATTCCCGGGCCGTACTGAGCATTATTATGAGGTTTTTGTTCTTGATGTAAGTGAAACTGTTCCAACTTTGGCAGAAGAGTGTGCGTTCGTGTGGGACCCGGCAGGTCGTCAACAACTATTTTCAGATGATCTCGTTCTCTCGGGAGGCGTTGTTTCAGTGTTGGTGGACTCCGGTTTATTTGCATCACATCAAAGTACTAAACTCTAGAGTAGGGCTGCACCCTCCTGGACAAAACGGACTTTGGGATATTTGATTTTTCTGGGATATATATTATGAAAAACTGCATCACAAAAATACATTTTCACCAGAAGTACTGGTACAAAGTACCTGCTTTTGGTTAAAGAAAATGTGAGGATACTGAAACGTTAGTGGTGCAGTCCTACTCTAGAGCTACATGACTAAAAACCAGTGGTCAGTGGTACTCACCGTATTGGTATGTGGACCTGGGTGGTGAGGGAAGTGGACCGCTGGGGGCTTGGGGGCCCAAACCTTTCCCGCCGCTCTGGAGAAGGGACCTCTGCACGCCCAACGCCACCGCCTGTGCAAATCTGGATGGGGCCGCACTCATCTTGTCCAGAGGTTTCGGTGCCGCTGCGGCTGAAGGTGGCTGACGGTCTGCACTGAATGCATGGGTCTGCCCGTTGGAGGTAGGACTTGGTGGCTGAGAAGATGGCAGAGAGGAAGCTGTCGTATCTTCTCTCTCTTCCTCATCAAAGAAGATAGGTGGAGGAGGGGGAGGGAAGCAGTCCTCTCCTTCCTCTTCTTGTACCACTTCCTCCTCAGCTTCCGTCTCCTCGGTGTATGAACCACAACGGTCCATGTCTGTACTTACAGACTGTCCGCTGGGACTTTGGCACTCACTGGTAAGTTCTCCGTCACTGCAGTCGGCTGGTGTCACCTCAGATGGGACTTCAGGTTCACCCTCTTCCGTCAGCTTTTCAACGGTGTCCCCGACCTCAGGCGAGCCTGGACTCTCCTGGTTATCCAAGTCATGCGGTGGTGGAGGAGAAGACGGAGTCACCTGAGAAGAGGGTTCTGGACTCTGCGAAGGTGTTTGAGTCTCCGATTCGTCAGGAGAACGTGGATCCTCCTCAGCCTCAGGTGGATTTCTCTCGGCCTCAAGAGAAGCTTCACTCTCAGGGTCGTCTTCTTCCGTTATCTGGTCCGGAGTGGGTTCTGGATCGCGGGACGTCTGTGTCTTCAAGGGATCCACTTTGAACGTGGTCATTACTTTCCTCTGCGCGGGATCCTCCCACTCATGCTCGGTGGGGAGGTTGGACGTCCGGACGGGTTCAAGTTCGGCACAGAAGAGCCCGTTATCTGAACACCTCTGGGTCACAAAGCAGGAGCCGTTGGAGAACTTTGGGAAGGAGGCAGAGTTCCTCAAACGCTTGACCAGGGTTCCTTTGGAAACCGAGGACGTCAGGACTTTGGCGAGAGCAGAGCGGGCGTCCGATAGGTCCATCCCTCGAAGCGAAGGCAGGGTCCCTTCATGGAGATGAGCGAATGACGGACGCGAGGAGAATGAGGAGGACCAAGGATGTGATGGATGGGGCGACGATGAAGATGAGGGTAGTGATAGATTTACGGAGTCTAGAGTCCCGGGAGAAATAGGAGAGGCTGAATTATTCACATTAAGGGGCATAATTAATGGAAAGTCAACTTTAAGGAATGTCCCTTTAAAGAAATGACTATATTTCAAATGGAAGTTCTGCACAGTAAACAGCAATATGTATCATTTAGATACGAAACACAGATGAAGTAACACACGGAATAGTGAGCTGAAAAGGACTAGTGACTTTTTCACTTTTTTTTAAACACATTTTTTAAAATAAAATATTGAAGTTAAATTAGTTGTTCCCATTTTTATTGTAATAATAGAAATACTAACTAGATAATGAATAAAACAGGCATATGAAATTATAAAACGTTACATTGTTCCATAAAATGTCTAAATGAGTCAGAAGAATAAAGATCAAAGAATCATAAATGTATGTAAAATATAAATAGGTAGAAAGGAGTTATCAGAGACAGAAATTTACATGCGACGTAAAAACATGATTTGGGGAGAGAGAACATGTCTCATAATAATATAAAATAATAGTATTAATAAAAACAATAATAGCTTCTAGATGCACCGCAAGAGTGGATTAATTTACCAAATATTAATATTGTTCTAAAGGCACAGCAATTACAAAATGTAACCCATGGAAAGGAAATCGCACAAAGAAAAGAACAAAAACTTAAGACAAAAGATGAAAGTCACAGAATTTCCACAAATAATAAAAAAAAAAGCAGACAGATAAGCAGAAAAAGCAGACAAAATAAAAAAACAGGACAAATAAATAGCGTTGAAGTGCAGCGGGGAACAGTGACAGACATCCATAAAAAGCCACTAAGATGGAAAGGAGGAAGAAGAGGCCGACGCAGGAGGACGGAGAGGAGGAATAAGGATGGTGGAAGGAGGAGGAAGGAAAGGAGACAGCAGCCGCCCTCAATCACCCCGTTCAGGTAACACAGAGTCTGTAGGCAGGGAGGAGAGAAAGCTTTAGGGCAGCGCCTTCAGTCCGAAACCCTTTTCCTACAAACACAACTCTAAAACGTTCACAGTTAGGTCTCATGCTGACGATAACAAAAAGAGACAGTTTGGTCAGAATGAAACCCTGGATGAAAATGTGAAAGGGCCACGTTGAACCTCCCAACATGTCTGTAAAGTGTAGGAGGACAGGATCAAGAATGTGATCAACTCTTGGCTGGGAGTTGTTTTTCCACGCTAGGATTCAAACCAACTCAGCAGTGTGTTGCTCTATCGCGGCTAAAAGAAAACAGACACCGCTGAGGGCAATTTAGTCCGATAATTACAGCACGAAAAGTTTAGACCTAACTTTTCACTTTCACAGCGCACAATGAAGTGTTTCTCACATAATTACAGATCCCTAATAAGCTAACGGTCATTGTCCGTTAAAGTCGTCAAAAGCACGTCAGTAGAACGGACACGTGCACGGAGAGAGAAGCTGAATACAGGTGAAAAAAAAAAAAAAAAAGAAGAGACGGACTAATAGAGGGGAATTAAAGCTCGGACAATAGAGCGCTTTATCTTGGAACAGACTGAAGCCGGCGCGTTCCACGAACGAGGCTCTCCGGGTCACTTTAATTGCCCTGAACGGGGGTTAAATTGTTCCGACTGATAAAAGCGGGCGTTTTCGTGGCGGATTTAACTGCTAAATCGTCCTGTTTGATGGTATTCGCTTTGACATTTTAATCTTGATTTAACTTGACCCCGCGAGGTGCCGGCTGAAGCCGTGCGGATTTGGCAGATACAAGAATTCACCCCACTCTAAAGCCATTTGATTTCCACTGGAATACTGTAAAAGGTCAATTGGGATTACGCTAGCAGCATATTTCAAACCGTCTGCTGTTTCAATGATGCTGCCTTTGCGGTCACCGCTACATAGCAAAATAAACAGCGAGCTCACGAGTGGGATCAACAAAGCACGGACTAGGGACGTCGTTATCCGTCTTTCCTTTACAAGTAGGAAAATTATTTCTCTCTTTATTTGAGAAAAGTTCATATTTGTGTTGTCAAATTTCACTATGACCCTGAAATTCTGTCTCTTGTGTTATCATATACTGAATGCAAGCAAAACTACAGAGCAAAATCACACTCTTTCTGATTGAACCAATCTATGAACTGTCTGAGACAATGGATATCCACGGCCTCAAATGGGCCCCAAAAAAAATTTCCGCACACTACGCGCACAAACATGCCACTCCCCTTGGGGCTAAGCCCCCCCTTCTTTGAATCCTAGAAACGCCCCTGGCACGGACTATTATGTGATGGCACTGACCTTATATTTATATTATATTTATGGAAGTGAGAAATAAATCTGGTGATCCATATATAAATCTGATCTATCCTCTTAATTGTTTTCTCTCCTATTTATGACTTAAGAACAGGTGAAAAAATGTGTTTCGTGAGAATCAAGTGTTTGTAGTTGTAATACTAATTTCGGCCACAAGAGGCCACTACCCCAAGTTCTAAATAGGACTAAAATCATTCATTTTTTTCTTCCAGGTGATTTTTAACTTGTGTGTTAGCAAGTTATGTAAATTATGACTCACCTGAAAGAAAACATTAATGTTTTTAGTCCTATTTAGAACTCGGGGTAGAGGCCTCTTGTGGCCAGAATTAGTATTAAAAATACAAATGTTTGAAAAAATGATCCTGATTTTTTTATAGTGAATTTTTTACCTTTAACCTCTGTGTCTGCCTTCAGCTCCTGGTGGGTGTTTGCACTGGGAGGGGGCGGGGCCCTCCTCTTGGTCCTCCTTAAGGTGGATTCTGCAGACCTCTACGGAGAGACAGCGACATTAAATGACATCCTATTTACTTCAGTGTTTCTTCATTGGTTGGAACTACACGAACGAGAAAAAGACCAAGAAGGAGCAGAAGAAGAAGACTTTCCTGCCCACCACCGGACCCACCTGCGATCCCCCGACATGACAGGTGCCGAGGTTGTTTGGGACGCTCTGGGAGGCGCCTATGGGCGGCTGAGGGGCTCGTCTCTTCTTGGGCATGTCTGCCGGCAGGGTGTTAGAAGAGGAAGCCCCGACTCCCGCCTGTGCGTTACGGCCAGGAGAAGCTGGGACGCTCCCTGCTCCTCTCTACGAAGAGGGAGATGCAAATGTTTGGTCACAAACGCTGACAAGACTAGATTCACTTATCTCCCACAAGCAGACGACGCACTGTACCGTTTCGCCATTTTTCTTCCTTCTCCTGAATAAGCTGAGGAATCCTGTGTCGTCCTTCTGTTTCTTCTCCTTCTTTGGCAGGTCTATATAATAAAGACAAATATCAGTCACGGGTGTGTTAGCAGAGAGAGGGTGGGTAACACTGAGACTGCATGTGCATGGACGTGTTACCTCGTGGTGGAGGTGGTGAGATGACCTCTGTTGGCGTGACAGCTGTTTCAGAAAGAAAAAAAAAGAAAAGTTTTGCCATTTAAAAACGGGTGTTTTTTAGTGACGATTCTCTCCGATCAATCAGCAGTGTCTGCAGTGTTTTAACTCCACTTTCTAGTATCAGCACACCGTACCTGCTTCAGGTGTCCTGGGTTGGTGATGGGGGTCAGTCGTGTCTTTGGCAAACACCTCCCTCAGTCCGAGGTCATTCAGGCTCTCGGTCAGGTCCAGCGGCTCTCTGGACTGAGAGTCCCTCAGTAAGACGGTTGTTGCTACTCGAAACTCGCACTTGTCGCACACCACCGGCAGCAGCATCTCAAGGGGCACTCTGGGATTCACTCGCACCACGGCCTTATGGGACTTGTTGTAGTTGATCAACAGACGTACAGACGCCTGCAGAGAGAGGTTCGGTTTTCAACTATGGAGATGAAAGTCTACTTAAAACACGCTAAGATAAATATTGATTTCTCTCAAATTGCGTCCGCCGTCTTGGTGCTTTTTACCTCGGGCATGTACGGCCTCCTGATCTTTTCCTCCATCCCTTTGGGCTTCAGCACAATGGTGTCGGCTTCTAGCGAGCCGATGGGAGAGTTGGGTTTGAAGCCGATGTTGTTCTTGTTGGGCGAGAGAACCTCGACGGTGTAGTCGGACGGATTCAGGTGGTAGCTTGCGCAGAGGGTCACCAGTAAGTCCATCACCGGTTTGCTATCAGGAGGAGGAAATGAAAACAAGCGGCAATAAATAACTTTTACATTTAAGATCTTCTAATTGTATGGAATTCACATAAAGAAAAAGCTCGTTAATGTGGCCCACCTTCCATGCACTGTGGCGTTCTTCTCCAGCCCCCCTGGCAGAACCACAGACAGGGAGTGGTCTCTCTCCAACGGGTTCTCCTGTACATCCATCTCAAAAAAAGGCCTCCCCCAGATCTGATGCTGTGCGCAGTGTCAGGTAGACCTCCTGAAAGGTGAGAGAAACATCATATGACTCCTGGAGAGGTGCAGGAACACCATTAGTCTGTGGCCTGACTGTTGGTGTGAAATGTCTGACAGCGGCTCTAGAAAGGAGATTTGAAGGCCTGACACACATGTATAAATTAAAATATAGATTATTCACGGAAGGAACGCAACTAGTAACTATTACTCTAATTAACCTGTTAATCTTTTTATTTTATTTTTTCATTTTATTTTATTGATTCATTCCTTGGTCAAGGAAACATCAGAAAGTAGTGCAAAAAATGTTTCTTTAGTTTATTACAAAAGAAGAAGAAAATCTTCTTTGCTTTAAAGCTTTTAAGACAATACAATGACAACACTTGTGTCAGATATCAACTTAACTAAAAAGCCTCTTACTCAAACGTGACACATGACGGTCCAAATCCGCCACCAGTTCCACCTGAAAACGTATTTTAAGTATCGCTGAAACCCGAAATCACAGCCGCGAATGTAAACGTTTGCAACTTTGTTTTTTCCTAAAATGTTACGGAGCGACTTCCTCCGCCTCGCGACTCTCTCTCTCTGTCTTCACTTTTGACCTCTGTGTGGTTCTTTATCAACAGTTTGATTAAAGCCGACGCCCTCGGTGTTATTTTAAACTAGCTGTTCACCGGAGCGTGCCAACGAAAACAGCTGTGTGTGTGTGTGTCTGCTCATCAAGGCGCGCGTGAACACTGGTTCCCTCCAGCGCGTGGGCGCTCGCGCGAGAGGTGGCTGAGTTCCAGCTACACAAAACTCCACGTAACGTTACATATTACTTAACGTAGCCGCGTGTTAAGCAGTGTGATAACAATATTTAAATTTGTAATATGTGACATTTGTCAGGCGTATAGTAAATGCACAGAAGTGGACTAATTAATTAAGATATTTATTTAGTTGTTAATTGTTTATGTGTTTACACTGAAGCATAGCCTGTTTTATTTAAATGTATGCACCACATTACTACTAGTATACTAAATACAAGTATAAAAGAAAGCTAAAAGTACACTACACAAATATAGGATCATTGGTTCCAATTTTAGGAAGAGACACATAATCACCAGTGCTATTTTTCTGATGAACTTAGCCTGTTCTATAGTTTACATCTATTAGAATAAAAGTCCTCTTCATTGACAAACTGTCTTAACACAAACAGGACTAGACCCATGCAGCCCCTGTCTGTCCTCCGCCATGTCAGAAGTAATGCTGAGTTCTAAATAAGCTTACACTGTTTCTCCAGTAAGAGGGATTAGTGCTTTTTTAAAAGCCTCCATGCTCCCTACGTTCAGAAACACTTCACTGATTACATATGCACCCATAGCCATTGGCACTTACCTGTGTCCACAGAGTCTTCCCATTCTCTATCAGCTTTCTCTTCTGTATTATTAAGTGGTTAGAGGAGGCAGGGTTGAGGAACAGAGCAGTTCTGTACCCCCCCACCCCCCCACATGTAATCCCTGAGCTACCACACCTACAGGCCCTGCCCATGTCATGTGACATCACTTTGCATGTCT
Source organism: Anarrhichthys ocellatus (assembly GCF_004355925.1). NCBI lineage: Eukaryota > Metazoa > Chordata > Actinopteri > Perciformes > Anarhichadidae > Anarrhichthys > Anarrhichthys ocellatus. The sequence continues at coordinate 7,562,128 of NW_022280042.1, forward strand.
GTGTGTTTGTACTGCGCTGTGTGTGGGTGGGGGTTATTACCCAGGCATGCGCCTGGTAACCTGGTGAACCAGTCTGCAATGTGGAAGCTCTTCCCGAACCGCATCTCTGTTTAAAAGGAGGTATAGCGCTCAATTTGTAAAAAGGCCTCTAATCCTCATAAGCTACCGATCCTCTCTGCAGGATCCGGCATAATCATTGCTGATCAACTATCGTCCTTCGTCCTGCACGCCGTGCAGACACAAGAGTGTTGTTGGAAAGTCTCACTCTCCTCTCTTAGCTGATGTCCATGTCAGTCCGCTCAGGGCTCTTAAGGTCTTCTGGGAAATGTAGTAAATCACGTATTGAGTGGAAGTATTTGAGGGAGTGGTGTAGACCCAAAAATAACTCCTTGAGTGCATTAAACCAGTGGTTCCCAACCTGGGGTTCGGGGCCCTCACAAGTGGTCACAATGTAAATGTAATGAGCTAATTTAACATGTTCAGGCCCCTGAATGTATTCAAATAAAACTGCCTGAGAAGTATGGATCATGTAAGTAGACGTTGGAGTATAATTACGTTTTTCTTTACAGCACTTATGTGCACTGTAGGAATAATTACAGGACAGTTATTTACTGATTCAGAGAATCCTGGATGTTGTGTAGATAATATGTGATTAGTTCGATAGGCTTCCTTACAGAAACCATTGGCAAACCCACTAATGAATTACAGACACATGAATGTAAGCCGGGGGGGGGCAGTACTGCAGCGGTATCATGCAAAGCTCCGGACTCATCTGCATACAGTACGTGAGCAGCGGCAGGCAGTTAAGTGGGAGTCTTTAATGAAAAGAAGCACAGAGAACACATGTTCACACCCACTGGAGTGTAATCTCATTGTGAAGTCTATCAGTGGAGATTCTACTGGCTGCAGTAAACAGATCACTGTGTGACTGTCGAGGATGATGAACTTCCTTTGATGAGAACAGATGAACAGAGAGCCCCGTTAGTCACACCGTCATGTTGTGGAATTGGAAAGGAGGAGGCCCGGACAACCGCTCGGGGGACAGATGGATTTAGCCGAGGCCTATAGCATGATTTTCCACCCCGGACCAGCTGCGTGTGACGGCGTGACACCAGGCGAGCTGTATGTTTCCTGTCGAAGGAAATCAAAAATGGCAACAATGTGAATTCATTTCCCCGTGTTGTCCTCTGCTCAACGTCCAATGTTAACATCAAAACTCTATTCTTGAACAGATTCGTGTGAACTCAGGAAGTTTCTAACCCGGCAGTGTACAGAATGTGTACCGCTCCTATCTATGTTCGCTCTGAACACACAAACTCTAGCTACAGAATGTCGTTGTTTTTGTTGCTGTTTTCCAGCTTTACCGTGACACGCGGGGCAAAATTAGGGCGTCAAATGCCAAACGGAAGCCTCATTCTGACGTCCCACTGTTTGAACGAGTCCTCCACATTCGTCACTTTGCCTCTAATGAAACACGCGGCAAAGTCACACGGAGCTGCCAAGAATTTCTGAACATTGTTCACACTGGTGGAATATAACCAGGAAACGCTATATATATTAATATAAATACATAAATATGGCAGCTCTCCATGTGTTTCTTAGCCGTGTTTCATTCATAGACGCATCAAACCTGGGAAAAAGCACCGGAGGCCTCTCACAAAGCTCAATATTGACACGGAAGAAGGTGAATCAGATGAGAAACTGTAAAAATTGGGGAGAGTAAAATTGGAATTTGGCGGCATTTCCTCCTATTCCCTGTGGAAATGACCCCACTGGCTGTAGAAAAATATAAGATAAGACAACCAATAAACTCACTATGCATGAGCAAAACAGGACGTGTAATGTGTGTTTATAGGAGCTGTGGGTAATGGGTAAGTGAAACTGTGAGAGTCATGCTACGCTGAGCTGACGGATGTGTCCACCTCTGCTGACCGTCACCCTGTGACGAATGGAGTTCACCCTCTTTTTAAACCCACCTAATTTGAATCACACATAATGCAATACATTCATAAAACATATAAATAGTTGTCTATATTGCTGGCTGTGTTCCCCATCATGGAGGTCACGCTTTGTCTACCTTTGTGGTTCCTATAAACTACTGTGATTACAGTGGTTTCACAACTTCATTCTCCTATGTCAGGGGTGTCCAAACCTTTTTCAAAGAGGGCCAGATTTGATAATGTGAAAATGCCCAAGGGCCAACAGTCCCTGCTGACATTATTTTAAACAATACAAGTAGCCTATACATACATTGTTATTTCATCATTTTATTTTCAATGACAGCAAATAGCAATGTAACCAAATGTAAGCATTCACGTGTGACCGGACTTTGGACATGCCTGGCCTAAACCTTAGTTGTTTCCTGTGAACATGGAAGTTTATTTTGAAAAGACAGTATGCATGTAACAAGCTGAAAACAGACTCATGTTGCTGGACTTTTGCAGGAAAAACGCACGAAAAGTGAGGAGTAATATTTCGTAAGATATCAATAAAACGGGGATGAATTTATATCATTGTGTAAAGAGAGTGACATGAGAAGATCAATCTCATGTCTGTAAGTTAAATCAGCTATAATCACTATTTTAAAGTGATTAGTGACTCGTCTAAAACATTTAAAAAAAGGAATAACTTCAATAGAATCATTCGATACACTGTAGCTTCTTTACATTGTATTAGAATGTAAAGAAGCTACATTCTAATACAATGTAAATAAGTTACAGTGTTGCCTTTTCTTTTCTTCCTACAAGAACGTAATTTTGTCAGGTTGATAAAAAAATGTCACTTTACTTCCTGACATTATTGTGACCTATGTGGACGTTAGGTTGCCATGTGTGGGTGTAATTTGCCGTCCGGCCAGCAGGTGGCGTGAGTTTACAAGAAGAATGCAGAGGGAGTAACTGTCCACTGACGTCTGAACCCTCCAAGTGACGCGCACATGCCAGCTTCATGTGAGCCAAAATCTGTTTAGTCTATAAAGTTCACTTTTTATTGTGTTGCCAGTACAACACATGATATAAATTAAATAATGCGTTTTGTTTCCACGTAGGCTAAAAAAAAACACATCTTTAAAAAAAGTAGTGTATCTATTTAATTAACCTTAGGCAACTTTTTAAAAAACTAAATAAGAATAGTAATGTTATGGTAAATAAGTTGGATAATAAACTTAAAGAAGTGATGATTTTATGACATCAGCTACCGAAATATAACAAGTATGAACTATGAATTAAATACAATTCATTATGAAGTATTCAACTATCCAAAGATAATAATAACACCAAGGTTTTCATGTAATTGATGATCACGTAACAAGTAACAACAGGTCGCTGTTGCCGTCCCTCGCGTGTGCCTTTGGTATTTTCGGGACCATCTTGTGACAGCCACAGCTTTAAGGATATTCACTCCCAGCCTGCGACGCCTAACCAACCGGAAGCGCGGATTGATTTCTCCATGGCACGCAAGGACAGCTAAAAAAAGAGAAGAAAATCAAAGGAGCGCTTATTAAGTGATAATCCATCAAGGATTTCACAAAAAGGGGGGCGAGGGTTTGAAATCTGAAATTGGCAGAGAGGATTATTCTTTCGGATATGGGATCTACCTTCAGGGTCCCCACCTGCTGGGCACCGTAATGGTGGTGAGTATCCAGGTCTTTGGAGAAAGGTCTGTCAGACCCGATGATGTAATATTTCATCTTCATTGACACACACCAACAGTTGGGTGGCGATATGTAGGTTAATAGTTCATATAGTATTATGGTTTTAATGCGAATTGAGTGCAAAACGAACGGCGTTTAAGGGGGTTAAATAGTACGTCTTGTCGAGGTGATCTTTGATGTTTCTCCGCTAATTGCGCGCGTGACAGACACACACAGCAGCTGTGTATCAGGTATATTTAAGAGGTTTTTCCTCCATTAAACATCCAAATAACCCCCCAAAAAAATGTAGTATTTACTTTACAGAGGCGACAATCTCGCTGGTGGTGTTTTTAATAGGCTAATTATGGACTGCAAATGTCCCTTCATTTTCCAAACGAAAGAAAATGGAACGACAAATAACCGCAACGACGTGACAAACAAAATGGGCTTCAAATGTACGTGCTGGATGGAGGGAATAGCTCCAGGCCTATGTCTCCTATATTCATAACATGCGAAGCACAAAGGGACATCATTCACAAAGGTTTTACATATTCAACCACCGAGCCAGGTGTAGAATATTTCTATTTTTAGAAAAACCAGTTGCTCACAAGCAAGCAATAGACGCATCTGGCGAGGACACGCCCAGACTCATTCAAGGGTTCACGGTGGGACTTGTTGAAGCCCAATGCATTTGTAGTTATTACATTTTTCACATTTGATAACATTTTTGACCATAGAGGCGCTCACGTTGCTTCAGTAGGCCTGTCTGATTGTGTTAAAGTATATGGAATATGGGAAGTGAGGCGGAAACGAGTGCAGCACAATAGGAAAGTAGTTCGTTCAAAGTGCTCTTGGTGTTTGATAGGTGCAATTTCAACCACAGTCTAGGACCCAAAATTTGGCCCCCGGACCTCAGTTTGGGTACCGGGGATTGATGGGTAGCATCGACAGCCTCAACCTCGGTCGCTCGCGCTCACCGGTGTCTGTGGGGTTTGTTTGTTCCGCTCCTGGGTGTCGCGTGGTGCTGCCGGTGAGCTATCTGGAGGATAGTGTGTGTGTGTGTGTGTGTGTGTGTGTGTGTGTGTGTGGGGGGGGGGGGGGAGAAGAGGAAGACATGACGGACGCTTCTTAACTCACTTTTGTGGCAAAAACCAACAAGTGTCGTTTTTTTTTCCGGGAGCCACCAGCAACATGGCGACGGTCTCCTCGGCTCGTTCTGATAATTGAGGTAACGTCCGACAGCTGTCGACTCTTTATCCCCGATTTATTTATTTTGAATTAGCATTATAAGCTCCTTAGCTACACACTGTCACGTCGGCTTCTAAATGTAGCCGTTCATTGTTAGTAGCGTTACAAATGTTACATTTTAGCTCAATGCACCGGAGATGAAAGAAAAGGCTTTACGGTGACGGTAAACCCGCTAATGTGAATGCATATTAAATACATATCGTTGTTAAATACATTTAAAATGTCTCATGGGAATATCAGGTAGGTTTCCATTCGTCTGCCCCCCCCATCTTCTTCTCAGCACCATGGACAGCAGCGCCCTTTTGACACCATGTCAGCTACAATTGTAGCAGTTCGGATGAAATGTGGGCAACTCCGGTAGATTTAGAGAGTCTCTCTGGAGAACACTCCGGAGAGACCGTGTTTGTTGTTGTTGTTGTTGTCCTGGTACGCCGAGGCAGGTTTCCACTCCTTGTTTTGTTCTCTAGAGGCAGCTGCTGTGGACAGTGAAACATCTGTCCGTGGAGGAAAGAGAGAGCTTGTGATATGTGGACTTGTTGTCTTAGGACTCTTAAAGGACAGGTTGAGAGAGGCGTCGATATAGAAACTGTTCCAGCTATTAGAAATCAATACTGCGGTAAATTAAAGGTCTGTTAGCAACAATGTCCGTGTGCAAAAACCCCTTGAAATGTCTGAGATTCCTTTGACCACGCTGATAGCCGAGCTCAGAGACACGGGTGTGGATGTTGGGCCTATGGGCTCCATCAGGACTCACAACCCCCCCTCCACCACCACCGCCACCGCCACCACCCAGCCGCAGACAACCTATCAGGCCACCCATCATACCACTGGGTCCCGGGGCAGTCGTTGAGACACAAGCAGATGTGTTTCCTGAGATGCCTCAATGGGAGAAGCTGCAATTAATTCACAGTTCACGCCTGATGTATTCTTAGAAACACACAAGATTTGCCGGCTACGGTGGCTTTCTAATGAGCCTCCACTTCGGTTTTAATGGATTCTATGATTGGCTGAGTTTATGAGCCATGCCACACATTTATTGTCTTTTCTCATCAGGAAATTGTTCAAATAAAATGTTCTATCTTGTGTGTTATGGCTGAAAAATACATGGTCGTTTTGAGGAGGAAAAAGGCTTGCGATAGTGTTTACAGTTTGTAATAATTACAGTCATCTGGCCATTTATTAGCCAGGAGATGGTTAGCTTGGATTAGCATAAAGACTGGAAACGGGGGTAAACGGCTATCTTGTCTGTAACGTGTTGATTAGTGAGCTTCAGAGGTGTTGGTAGTAGGAGTATTTTTCGCTCCACTGCCATCAGTGGTGAGGCCATATTGGTTAAATGAACTAAAAGCTGACTCCAGACTCTACCCTTGAGCCGCTTGCTACCCCGTCGCGGACTGAATGTCAAAATAGTCTCTGGCGCTAGCCCTGCTTTTTAAAAATGGAAAGAAAAACAGGTTGCAGGGCGCTCTCTGTTCCTCCATTTCCCTTTGGTGAAGGGAAGACTCTCGGAGACGTCACTTTAGAGACTGTCAGAGGGGCAGGCTCCATGTTTCTGGGCCAGGACAGCGTCCCCGCCTGGAACAAGACCCGCCTTGGAGGCTGATAACGGCTCACGTCTCCAGAGGTTTTTTGGGGGAAGATCTTGTTTGTGTGCCTTCCCACTATTCCCCTCTGGACCGTGATGGGCCTCTGGGCGTGAAGGGTGATGGATGGTTTACAGGGGGGGAAATCGATAAATCCTGTAAACTACATTTGTTTCTATTGTGAAAACAGTTCATTCTTTTCTAATTTGATGCCATCAATTAAATAATTACGCCATTAAAGGACAGGCAGACAAACCCAGTTTGTTACATTCTCGTCTCCTCTCTCGCTGCAGCCCCCTGCCCCAGCTGAGCCCCTCGATGCCCTCTGAAGGAGCAGGATGACAAGATGGCACAGCTGCTTGTACCGCCCGGACCTGACAGCTTCTGCCCCTTCGGCCCCGAGTCGCTGGCCGCCATCGAGAGGCGCATCGCCGAGGAGGAGGCCCGGAGACCGCGGGCGGAGCGCCGCGTCGACAGCGACGACGAAAATGGGCCCCGGCCCAACAGCGACCTGGAGGCGGGGAAGTCCCTCCCCTTCATCTACGGGGACACCCCTCCCAGCCTGGTGTCCACCCCTCTGGAGGACCTGGACACCTTCTACAGCAATCAGAAGGTCTGTTACTGACTCACTAAAGTAATCATTTCAAGTCAATCTCGCGGATGAGCGGGTAACTTTAAGGCATGTTTTTGACTGTTCTGGCTTTGAAGCGTCACCATTATGTCTACTGATTGAGCTTTCAATCGGAGCGTGACTCAAGCAGTGAATGTGGAACGTTACAGGTCTGTACGCTCTTAACAAACTATTTTAAGGAAACTAATGGGCAGATGTAGCAATTTTCCCCAGCTGAGGAAAGAAAGGTAACTGCTGAACTTCAGAACAATGTTTTCAAAGGCAGCACACTAATTATTCAAGCAAATTGGCAACGTATTTTAATTTGGTATTTCAGCAGGCGAGAGTCAAAACACCGGTCCAGCAGTAACGTGCTCAGCCAAATTCAGAGCGGCGGGCCAACAGAGGTGCTAAACGCTAACCCGAGCTGCTGCGTCAGTGCCAACATGGACTCATCCAGCTCCATTATAATAACAGCCAGCTTAGTCCTCTGTGCTCTTATGACTCGTCACACATGGCAGGACGCATGCAGGTTGACGGGAGCTGCTTATCTCATACGGTGGGCTTTGTCTGATGCCGATTTTAACACGTCTTTTGTTCTGCCTCTCTTTCAGACCTTCATAGTATTGAATCGCGGGAAGACAATCTTCCGTTTCAACGCCACTCCTGCCTTGTACATCCTAAGCCCCTTCAACCCTCTAAGGAGGGTAGCTATTAGAGTTTTAGTACACTCATATCCTTTCAGAGTTTGCTACGGACACAGCTTGATTTGGATTAAAGGGTTGCTCTGACAAAGGAGGGATTTTAGTGATGAAGAACATTAAATGTCGTGATTGGTTTAGATTCTCTATGCAGACACGCATCCGGCTTTTTTTACAAGACATTTTAGATCACGGATGTGTTCTTTAATTATTCTCACTGTAGCCGTAATGGAGGGGGAAGTGTTCGCTCTGACTTTAATTCATAGCATGCAGAAGATTAATGCTCCATTGTGCTCCTTGACTTTGTCTCCACGATGTTCAGCATGTTGATCATGTTCACCATCCTGACCAACTGTGCTTTCATGACCCTCAGTAACCCCCCGGAGTGGGCCAAGAATGTAGAGTAAGTGTGCATTTTCTCTTATTATGCTGTGGTTTTACTATGAAATATGCATTTATTTTCCCTTTGAGTCTGATTCAGAAACAGCTGGAGGGATCCTTAATATATCCTTGATATAATATTCATACCGAGTATGGCGTGAAATTGAGTTCGTAGAGCGTTCCAGCTGCATAGTATGAGGAGACATGAGCTTAAACATACCCAACTGCCCCAGAATGCATTGCATCTCTTCAGACCATCCAGTGGCGGACTACTAGATTCTTACACAGATATTTGCCTTGTCGTGAAAACATGAGAACATACTGGCAAAAAATACAACAATTTTAAACGTTACAAGGAATGTAATTATGCACACACATGTAGGTGCAAGGCTATCTAAAATCAATACACACTGCAGCAGATATGAGCGACAATGTAATGACCAAGAAAATGGTTGACGAATGAGATTAGAATCCAGTACACGGAGACGTTACCCAACGTGGTTATTCCTCTCACCAGGTACACATTCACAGGGATTTACACCTTCGAGTCCCTCATAAAGATCCTGGCCAGGGGCTTCTGCGTGGGCAAGTTCACCTTCCTGCGGGACCCGTGGAACTGGCTGGATTTCAGCGTTATCCTCATGGCGTAAGTATTGCGACAAGCGTCGTTAGCGTCAGTTTAGCATGATCCGGCGTAGATTGAGAGGCCAAATGCTTTTCATGCTATTCAGTCTTACTGAACGTGAGACGGAGTGAAGAGGGGCCTGGTAATCTGCAGCTTAGTTAAGAAATCACGGAGAGAGATCTCTACTGAACTCTGTCGTAATGGATGTGAGCCCCTAAAGTGTCTCGGCCCGTATTTGTCCCACGCCTCGATGACTACAACTGCTTGTCTTGAAGCTACTAAATAAAGCCTTCAGCATTAGGTTACTCTCTGAATGTATTGTATTATAGGATTTTATGCTTCGGTCAAGGTTTTGGGCGATACAGAGGGGTTTATATCATCCATAGCCTGATTTATACAACAGTATTATTAAAAAAAACATGTTGCAAATTGCTTTTTTTATGGCTCTTGACAATATTTTGTAATTTATGGAGTGATAAAAAGAGATGTCTTAAATTCCCTCTGTAAAAACCTTTGACTACAAACTGAAACAAGAATTTTGAAGCTGGCTTTATCCAATGCTTCGATATCTGTCCTGGCAATGTCTGCAAAACTAGCCCCATATTTAATGAGACAATATTTCAAACGTCTCAGAGAGCTTCAGGAAGTTGATCTCCTGTGTGTTGCTGTGTTGTAACTGTGCATTTGATCCTGCAGGTATGTAACAGAGTTTGTACACCTAGGCAATGTTTCAGCTCTGCGCACGTTCAGAGTATTGCGAGCTTTGAAAACTATCTCAGTGATACCAGGTAAGGCTGCCCCGCGCCTGCCTCCAGCACTCCTGCCATTTGTCTTCTGTGCGTGACCGTTTGTCGTTCCCTCCTCCCCCCCCCCCCACCCCCCCTCCCTCCCCACGACCCACCTTTTGTCTTTGTCACGCCATGTGTGTGTGTGTGTGTGTGTGTGGTGCCTGGTTTGTGTGCGCGTGGGCATATGTGCGTGCGTGTCCCACACCTTTTCCCGAATTGCCCCTCCCTCTCCCTCCTCCCCTCCCCCCCTTCCCTTACAGATATGTCACAGAGTTTGTGGACCTGGGCAATGTCTCAGCGCTGCGAACCTTCAGGGTTCTGCGAGCCTTGAAAACTATATCAGTCATCCCAGGTGAGAGAGCCATCACGGCCCCGTAGGGTTAATGAAATGCTAACGGCTAACTGGCGTTTCGCTAACATCCAAGCACACCCCTCACCCCCCCTCCCCTCTCAGCTCATCTCACCGTAGCTAAGCCTGACGACGCCCATCGCCGTCCCTCATGCTGCCTTCGTCCCAAGGCCAGTAAAAGCTGGAATCCGGATCTAATCTGCAAAGATTGACAGGATTCTGAGCTTTTAGATGCTTCCTTTAAGGCGGAATTCCTTTTGGTTGAAATCTATTCTTGCCTTGGGAGACTTACAAGTAGATTTTGTGCACTATTTGCTTGGTTTCTTTTTCCTATTTTTGCATGAGACATTGCAAAAGCCGATCTTCTGGTGGCAAGCACTCCCGTGCGCGCAGGGTTCCTCCTTACCTTGTTTTTTCCCCGTGCATGTCCTGTTCAATGTTGTGTGTTCTTGGGGAAATTGTGACATGATGAATGGTGGTTTGGGTATTCTAAACACTAACACTATTCACATCACAAACTAACAAGAAGGGGTCATATGTAAACCTTGTCATTGGCCCTCAGTATGAAGTAGACCCTCTAACTCCACAACACACGCTACCTATTCTAGCTTCAAACATTTTTGGGCTCTGTTTATGTGGCAGTGCAAAGCGGTGCTAGCACATGTTGCTATTTGTTTTGTGAGGAGCTTTTGAGGTTCCAAAGCAGCAATGTGACTAGTTGAGAGGCTTATGACTCATCACCACAATCACCCTCCAGCATATTAACCACTTCACTCAACCCTCTTGTGCACAGCGCCATCTCAATATGGATAAAAAGAACGTGCGCTAGGATACGTCCTCGTCCACCTTGTGCATACGACGTAGACCTGCGCGCCGGGCTTTGCGACTGCACTGCAAAAAGAGCTCAACGTTAACGCTCTCAGGGGCATTTTAACCAGATACAACAGCACAAATGTATATCATATTACAACACATTGTTTATTAAGGATCACTCTCACATAGAGCTACAGAGGGAATGAGAAACGTAACTTTCTCTCGTGGTTTACCCTCGATCAGCAGTGATCCGTGTCAGCCTGGTTCCTGTATGACAGCACTGCACTTCATACAGGAACCTCCACTGCAGATCCCCCTGGCTGCTTGCTGCTGTGAGCTCCTATTAGCAGCTCCTTCTCTACACAAGCCTGTGGCTGTAATTATCACTCTGCCATGTCCCCCTCTCCTCCCGCCCCCTCGCCCTCTCTCCCCGTCCAGGCTTGAAGACCATCGTCGGCGCGCTGATCCAGTCGGTGAAGAAGCTGTCGGACGTCATGATCCTCACCGTCTTCTGCCTCAGCGTCTTCGCCCTCATCGGCCTGCAGCTCTTCATGGGCAACCTGAGGCAGAAGTGCGTGCGCATGCCGTTTGCCGTCAACGCCACCAACGGCAGCAGCAACGCCACCGCCGACGACGCCGCGCTCTTCAACGGCACCCTGCTGGACCTCAGCGGCGCGTTCGAGCAGAACGACACGGAGAGCCCCTTCAACTGGACGGAGTACATCAACGACGACAGTAAGCCGAGTGAGGCGGGGTTAACCGGGGTCAACTTAGTTTCCGCCCCCCCCAGACGGTCAGAGTCAGATACGGGCTGCTTCCTATGCGGAGACGGGTCCGGGTGGGGGAGGTCAGGCACCGCTGGCCCACTGCCGTGATAAGGAGTGACAGCAATGGCTGGTGGGAGAATGCAGCAAATGTGGCGGATAATCCGCCACAACAATAAAAAAACAAAAAACTAGACTTTCACCCCCTCGCTACCTTTCGTCATTCTCCCATAACCCATCTGTGTGGCACGAGCGGCCTAAAGCGCCGGAGGAGGGCGAGTCACTGACTGCCAGCTGGAGATATGGAGGAGACCGACCAGCTGAATCCAAGAGCGAGAGACGACAGAGATTATTATAGTCGCGTAGACGTCATGACGTCCGGCGACTTCATTGCGTCAGTGATGTTTGCCTCTAAAACAGGCTGATGCGATTTAGTGACGGTTGAGGAACGACACACACACACACACACAGAAAACCAACATGACTAATATGTTTGGGTGTTAAAACCACCTCCCTCTTCGTCTCCCAGCCAGTGTACATCATCACAGGCTGCACAGTGTCTTTCCGTGTCTGTTTCCTCACGTCCTCTGCTTCACCCCCGTGTCCTGGCACTGACTGACCCGTCCCTCTGTCTCCTCCCCCCTATCTCCCCTCTAGGGAATTACTATTTCCTCCCGGGCCGTCGGGACGCTCTGCTCTGTGGGAACGGCAGCGGCGCTGGGTAAGGCCTCCGCCTGTTTAATTCATATGGCCCATTAGACGCACCGCAGACGCAGTTAGCGTCGACATTAGCATCGACATTATTCGATGCGTTTTGGCAAATGTTGAAAGTCCATCCTCTGCGCTAATGTTGCTGAGCGAAGCTTATTGATTTAAGTTATTTTCTGAGACGGCTGAAAGATACTTATTTCGGTGTAATCGGCAGCTGTAGTGAATTCAAGGCCAGACTTGTCTTTCATTTTTGAAGACTTTTTGGCCTAAAGAAGTCTATTGAATTAGAAGCACAAAAAAGTCTGGCTGCGTGTAAACTCCTTCAGGTCCTTAGAAGCTTTCAAACCCCTGATTAAGGAAGGTTTGCATCCTAAATGCTCCTTTAAGAAGCAGGACGTCCCAGGATTTCATTTGATCAATTATTCAGTATTTGTCTCGTCAGTCTGATTCAACAGGAAGTTCCATAATAGATGTCTGAGTGCCTTACATAATGTTAAATGTTCTTAGATGGCATTGTGTCAAGAGGAACCAGCAGTGTTGTATATGAACATTTAAGAAAAAACCTGCTCTTATCTGTTACGCACAAAATTAAATGCAAAAACCACAAGTGAAGAGGTAGTGAGGTAGTGAATATGAGTGTTCTGATACTTGCATGTTAAAATACTCCTCAATGCAACGTGCTGTCCCGACAGGCTCTGTCCAGAGGGCTTCTCGTGTATCAAAGCCGGCCGCAATCCAGACTACGACTACACCAGCTTCGACTCGTTCAGCTGGGCGTTCCTCTCCCTGTTCCGACTCATGACCCAGGACTTCTGGGAAAACCTCTACCAGCAGGTCAGAGGAAGTCGTTTCTCATCGTTATAGAGACCAGAATTCGTTGTTTGGTTTATTCCGTGTGAGAAAACAATCTTGTTTTGTCAGTTTAAAACCCAAAGAGATTCAGTTTAATGCAGTACAATGCGTAAACTTGACATCTGCAAAGTCACCAGACAATGGGATGACTGAAACAAACGGAGCACCGTACGGTACAGTGTTTTTAAAATAAATCTCTGTCCGTCAGACTTTGCGCGCGGCAGGGAAGCCCTACATGCTCTTCTTCGTGCTGGTGATCTTCCTGGGCTCCTTCTACCTGGTCAACCTGATCCTGGCCGTGGTGGCCATGGCTTACGACGAACAGAACCAGGCGACCATCGAGGAGGCTCTGCAGAAGGAGGAGGAGTTCCAGGCCATGCTGGAGCAGCTGAAGAGACAGCAGGAGGAGGCGCAGGTAGGACATTCGTTCTTTGTCTGTTCAAACTCGTGTCCAATTCGTTAGAGGGATTGATGAGTGATGAATGATGGGGGTCCATGGAGAAGTAGTGATGTTTTAAGCTGCTAAAGCACATAAAATAGTATTTAAGAACATAGACGAGTGGCTGTGAGAATCTGGCGAGACTCTTGGGCTTAAAGTGCCCAGCTGCCAAAAGCAGCACTGCCCCGGGCGACCGAGGGGGATTCACTGTCCAGGACTGACTGACACCCCCCCACTGCTGCCCCCTCAGGGGTCAGGGGTGCTTGGTCGACCTTCAGAAGGAACAATTAGCAGCTGGACACTGAGTGCAAGTGAAATGCCGGATAATGGGAATGGAAATAAGCAGTTATTTCAGAAGCTTGTGACGACAAAGCCAGATGGATGAACAACTGACAGAATCAGCTAAAAGTAGTAGAGCTGAGATAGATGGCATCCTCTTTCAAATCCTGTTGAACACATCTGGGACAGAAGTGGAAGTGTTGAGCTCATGTGATGAGGATGGGGTGGGGGTGGTGAGGAACCCTAAAAAGGTCCGGAACCACTGCTTCGCCACCTCCTACAAAGGCCGTTCAGCCAGGTTTAAAAGTGTCTTATCAGGCTTGTGCACATTCACATGTTGTTGGTTGTGCTGTAGTCGCCGTGACTGACTCTGAAGTCCTCGTGCTGCAGGGATGAGTCCTACAATCAGGCATTCAGTCAGCATTTTTACACTTCCGGTTCCCTCGTCGCAAAGTCAATTTACTTAAATTATAAAGGGGATGTTCTTCAAAAAGGTGTTTCATTCATATCACTTTTATCTTTTTTTATTTCTATCTTGCTGAACTTGTGTTTTGCCACAGAGAGCTTTTCTTCTGCAGTAATTCGGCTTTTTGTCGAGGGAACAGTTCTGATGCTAGTTAAGGGTTGGCCTTCAAATCACGTCGAAAGCACCAGATTTAACCCGCTAACGTCCCCCAAACATAGCCCCCCAAAAGCATTTCATGAAGACAACACATGAGAGCAGTGCACACGGTAGTCAATCATGTGAGGAAAGATGCATAAAATCTGTGCCTCTCATGTTGTTTCCCTAAGCAGCGATTTGAACAATGCTGCTAAGAGAAGAATTTCCTACTTGTTTTATCACGCATAAAGGCTGGAAGCTAACCCAGCATCCACACAGTGCTTCTCTTCCTCTGGTTATTATAAATGCAGGAACTCTGTTTTGGTTTTGCATTAAAAACATTCAAGCGTCCATTTTTAGAAGGTGTCTGAGGCTTATTGGGCTCCACATGCTGCTGCTCCTCTCTCCTCCGCGCGAGAGCCTTTGAGACAGGTGCCGGGGTCGCCATGACAACTGTGCTTGCGCTCTGATTGGCTGGCAGGTTGCCGCGGCAGCAGCCACGGAGAGCGGGGAGTACAGCGGGAGAGGGGGCCCCACCTCTGAGTCGTCCTCGGGGACGTCGAAGCTCAGCTCCAAAAGTGCCAAGGAGCGACGCAACAGGCGGAAGAAGAGGAGGCAGAGGGAGGAGGAGGAGGAGAGGGGGGGCCGCGACAAGTTCCACAAGTCTGAGTCCGAAGACAGCATCAAGAGGACCAGCTTCCGCTTCTCCATCGATGCCAACAGGCTCTCTTATGAGAAGAGATGCTCCTCGCCCAACCAGGTAAACACTGACGAATAAGAGTGTTTCCTGGTAAATGACACACAACACGTGATATCAATGAAAAGGTTAAAGGTTGGGCTGCACCAGCAAGGATCGATTTGATCTAAGATCAGTTCTAAGCGGAGCAAGGTTTAAAATGCGTAAATCCAGGTTTAGAATTCAGCAGTGCTCTGTATTCCATAACAAAACATTATATTGTTTGCTAGCTAGCGAGTCAGTTAGTTAGCCTAATGTTACCCAGGATGAAGCCCTAATTTCTCCTCCTTTTGAGAAAAACCTTTTGGCCATATTGTTGCCTTTACGCTGAACCAGGCTAGCTGTTTCCCCTTGCTTCCAGTCTTTATGCTAAGCTAAGATGGTTGCGGCATCGTAACATAAGAGTGACATCAATCTTTTTCTCCATCAGTCTCTGCTCAGTATCCGCGGATCCCTCTTCTCACCCCGGAGGAACAGCCGCGCCAGCCTGTTCAGCTTCCACGGCCGGGCGCGCGACATGGGCTCCGAGAACGACTTTGCCGACGACGAGCACAGCACCTTCGAGGAGAACGACAGCCGCCGGGGCTCCCTGTTCCTGCCGCGCCGCCTCGAGCGCCGCTGCAGCGCCGTCAGCCAGATCAGCCTCGGGGCGCCGCGGATCGTGCTGCCTGCCAACGGCAAGATGCACTGCGCCGTGGACTGCAATGGCGTGGTGTCTCTGGTCGGTGGGACTTCTGTAACAACCTCCCCTGTAGGTCTCCTGCTGCCTGAGGTGACGCAACTGATTGTTCAATGCTTTATTTTCCCGTTGATCTTCCTTTCTGCTAAATATTGCCAGAATATCTTGGCACAAATGTGTTTTTTTTTCAGGGTACAACTACAGATACTGAGTTCAAGAAGCGGCGGCCAGGCTTTCGCAAGCCATCCATGGATTATCTAGATGAACCGGTGGGGCGGCAGAGAGCCATGAGCGTGGCCAGTATCCTCACCAACACCATGGAAGGTCAGGATCAGGCCATGTATCGGTGGCATGAGTCTTTCTCGTCTTATTTGCATGCCATTACCTCCTAGTTTTGCAGCAAAGGGGACAGCATGAATGCATAATTAATTAGTCATTATAATTTAGCATGTTCGTCTCTCGTTTTTCCAGAGCTGGAAGAGTCGAGACAGAAATGCCCCCCTTGCTGGTACAGGTTCGCCAACACCTCCCTGATCTGGGACTGCTGCCCCGCGTGGCTGAAAATCAAGGACATCGTCAGCACGGTGGTCATGGACCCGTTTGTGGATCTGGCCATCACAATATGCATCGTTCTCAACACCCTGTTCATGGCCATGGAGCACTACCCCATGACTAAGGAATTCAACAGCATACTCTCAGTTGGAAACCTGGCAAGTAGCGCGTGCCACGCTTACAAACTCTCTGGTGGACAAGAGCAGAAAAAAACAAACACGTGAAATTTGAATTTCTCCCTCTTTTGTCTTCAGGTGTTCACCGGCATCTTCACGGCCGAGATGTGCTTCAAGATCATCGCCATGGATCCCTACTACTACTTCCAGGAGGGCTGGAACATCTTCGACGGCATCATTGTCAGCCTGAGCCTGATGGAGCTCGGCTTGGCCAACGTGGAGGGCCTGTCTGTGCTCCGGTCCTTCAGATTGGTAAGAGTGATGCGTCTCGTCACAAAAGCTGCGTCAACGTGATTCATCCGTTTCTTCATCTATTGAATGGAAATCATCTCGAAAGTCATCACAGGGTAGCTTTTAATTTAAATTTTTCATTTTCATAGCTGAGGGTCTTCAAGCTAGCCAAGTCATGGCCCACTCTGAACATGCTGATCAAGATCATCGGGAACTCTGTGGGGGCTTTGGGGAACTTGACCCTGGTGCTGGCCATCATCGTCTTCATCTTCGCCGTGGTCGGCATGCAGCTGTTTGGAAAGAGCTACAAGGAGTGCGTGTGCAAGATTTCCGACGATTGCAAGCTGCCGCGCTGGCACATGCACGACTTCTTCCACTCCTTCCTCATCGTGTTCCGGGTGCTGTGCGGGGAGTGGATCGAGACCATGTGGGACTGCATGGAGGTGGCTGGGCAGTCCATGTGCCTCATAGTCTTCATGATGGTCATGGTCATTGGAAACCTGGTGGTATGGGGTTTTCCCTCTTTATCTCCTTTCTGTAATCTAATATAATATAATAAGTTTATGGCAATGGTTTGCTTTAAATTAAAGCCAAGTCGCTCTGTTTACAAGTAATAGGGTCAAGTGTAATTCACTTTGCATCCACTTCTCCCCAGGTCTTGAACCTGTTCCTGGCTCTCCTCCTGAGCTCATTCAGCGCTGACAACCTGGCAGCGACCGACGACGACAGCGAGATGAACAACCTGCAGATCGCTGTGGGCCGGATCCAGCGGGGCATCGCGTTCGTCAAATCCACAGTCCGGCAGTTCCTCCAGAGCCTCTGCTTTGGCGGCGGCGGCGGCAAAAAGGGCTCCGGTCTGGCGGAGGAGATTAAACCGCTGGACGAACTGCACAGCAACGGCAAGGGCAACTGCATCTCCAACCACACGTCGATGGAGATCACCAAAGACCCCAGTGTGGTGTACATGACAGAGGGCAACGGACGGCCAGGAGGGGGGCTGGTGGTAGGGGTCGGGGTCGGGGTTGGCGGGGACACCGCGGGGAAGTACCCGGTGGATGAGTGCGACTACATGTCATTTATTCACAACCCCAGCCTGACAGTCACCGTGCCCATCGCGGTGGGAGAGTCGGACTTCGAGAACCTGAACACGGAAGATTTCAGCAGCGACTCGTCGGACGTGGAGGGCAGCAAAGAGGTAAGATGGAAGACTCTGGAGAGACGTCTCCGTCAGTCTGTAGGAAATCTCTTGAGTCACACAGCTTTTGTATCTGATTAGCTCCTTTTATATGTGCAATAGCTAACACCCGATGCGAGCCAGTCGATGTCTACATTTGCATAGAGATGGCCTTTCTAGAACAGTTTCCAACAGTCAAGCAGTTTAAAAATAACATACCTGCTGACTCATTTGTACATGCATGATTCATGCTGTGCTGCCGAGGGAATCTTCTGAGTCTTCACTCTGCCTGGCAGCAGAAGAAAGAGCCATGACGAATAATGACTCAGATTTGCCTTTGACCAATGTAGCAGGTTCATTAGTCTATTTGTGTACAATGTTACACGGTTGAGGGACTACTTTGTTACTCGCTCCACGCTTCAGGCAAAGGCATAAGATGAAATTAATGATGCAGCAAACCACGATGTAAATAAAGCTAAATACGCTATTGGCACAGACGATTTTTTTTGTAATTCATCGGCTATTCTAACGAAGCCAATGGCAGGGTTGCTGTTAAGTGTTGCCAGGCTGACAGTGAGCATTGGGACTGTGCTCCCTGGCGATGTCAACCTGCCACTGTGGGTGTGGTGCCGACTCCCGGAGTTTCAAAACCACCCAGGGGACTATTTCTAGCCACGGCACCACATGTTCTACACACGGACGAGGGCTGTCCTCCACCAAAAACAATCTTCATAAAGAATCACACGAAAGTTGGAATCTGTGTATCCCTAGGAGTAAATAATAATGTATGCATTTCAAGTTACACAATGAACATTTGGTGTGTGTTTGAGTATAAAAACAGTTTTGCGTCTCTTAAGGAAGATGCTTTCAGGGAGACTGTTGTTCTCAGTGGGAGCAGACTTTGAGGTTGTATGCTGGCTTTCTGGTGTCTTTGACTTACTTTGTTTAACCCCCCGTTTGTTATTGCAGCCGTGTCACAGACGCTCTCAAGGTTTTCATTGAGAGGAGAATTGTAAGACCACTTTATTGTACCATAGCACTAACCATGAGGACTGCCTATGCCATTTACAGACAAACATCTTTTTTCTCATACCTTCAATGGATTGCCCATTTTCGTTCTTTGCCTGGTCTGCCCTCCGTCCCCCTTGCCCCCCTCCCTTACCCCACCCTCTTTGTTTTATACCCCCTCCTACCCCATACAGCAACACACTCAATGCTGTAATCTTTGTCCCATAACCCCCCCTTCATAACTTATCTCCAAGCATCAGGCTGCAGTTACAAACCATTAGGAATGAGCAACACCACCTTTATCCCATCGATAGATAAACTCATCTAACATGATCTTTGCTTTTGATTTCATTGCTTGGTTTTTGGGACTTGATTGGCATCCAACACTCCGAGCTTGAGAATGAAGGAAGAGAGGAAGAAGAGAATGAGGAGGGGGAAAAAAGAGAGAGAGAGAGATGGAAGGAATTTTGCCGAAGTTTGACAAAATTCATTTGTCCGGTTCATAGCCGACGCATACACACATGGAATACTTGTACGTACTTGTTTTCTGTGGCGCTCAAACAATAGTGGAATGATGAAAGATCCTTCACAGAATTCAACGCTGATTTTTGCAGGGTGGCAAAACAGATAACACATGGCAGTGTGAACTGAATCAGACTTGTGAAGACTAAATGAAGGTAACTTCTTCTTGTCTTTTCCGCCCCAAATATGAGATGAAGAAACACCATCCCAAATTACTTTTAACCCTAACCAGAAGCCGTTTTTTTTCCATTCAGTTGTCAAGCGAATTTTAAGCAAACTTTTAAAATATCGCAAAAATTTAAATTTTTATCCGCCAGTAAACAAATTGGTTGCCTTGGCCATCTGGTCATAACTGTCCCATCTATGAGATGGGATTTGTTTTAATTGTTCTTTCATGTCAGCTAATATTAGCCGTGTCTGGAGACAGACAATTTAAATATGTATCTGAGAAGAGGCCGACATAGGAAAGCTACATCGCAACTAAAGCAAGCGCAAAAATCTTTTGTCGCATTTGAGGAAGTTCTATCGGAATTTTTCCGTTTTCATACAGCTTTTCTGGTGCAATGCTTCAAAATCTGTGAATGGAAACACGGCTAGAGATGGTACACGTAAACAATTCTGGTGGATTAGTGTGTGCTTTCCATGCTTGTGTTATCCACTTTCGTTCCACTGCAACTATCTCGTCACCCAACTTGTACAAAGACAGTAAAAGTTTGCGAACAAAATCTGCCAAATAAAAAGTTAGGGTGAGAGTAAAAGCCTCATGTAATCCACGCCCAGAAGAGCTAAAATGGGTGTCTTGCTGAAGGCGAGAAAGAGAAACCGGAGGGGGACACAGCCCCCCCCAGAAAGTGATGCACTTGCGAGCAGCATGCTTCCATCTTTCCCATGCCGTATTAGCTGGGTCCCACGGCAATCAGAGCTGCTGCACTGTCTAGGATGACATGTTCTTGAACTTCACACGCCAGACAGATCCGACATGAGGCCACATAACACCATGTTTGCCCAAAGAAAAACAGACAGGAAGCCTCACAACACCAAAAAAGTCTCACCATATATGCAGATGATGCTGTAATGTACATATACACAAATATCACTGCATTTTAGGGTTTCAGAGGAGCGTTGCCAGGGTTAAAAATTGAGAGTTGGCAAGGAAGTTGACAACAGCAGCAACTTGTCCTTCCATGCATTGCATATTGCTGAGAAGAAGGACAAATATCGTTGACTACCAGACTTAGTCCTGTATGTTTTCTGGGTGCTAATTCAACATGTTTTATAAATGGGAACAAAAAAACCAATACGCCAGACCACATGCTGTCTGATAAACAGTGCACAGTACTGGTTTTTGCTGGTAAGCTAATGTGGTTATCCGTCTACTTCAACACAAACAGAAGAAGCTTGTACACTGCTTTCAAGGAATGGAAATAACGTGTTTTCATGTCACTCGGGAAAATGTTCAGCAGTCCTTCTGTTTGGGGGATTCTAGCTTCGAGGGCGGGGAATTGTTAATTGCGGAAGCAATTTTGGAAATGGGATAAATTGTAGACAGATTGATTTGGAGTCATTTTTCAGTGGACATGAAAATACTTCAGCACACGTTCTGCTTGGTACTATTTCAGGCTTGGATTGATAATGCACTGGAATACTGCATGCACTCCTCCTCGAACTGAGGTCACATCAAACGTACCCACAGTGCATTTCCGTAATGCCAACCTCCACATGCCATGTGTTGCCACATAATCTGATTTAAGCCATCAGGCAAAACTAATATCAAAGCCTGTAGGTACATTTGATCGATGCTGCATGTGATGATGACAAAACAATGACTTTTAAGAGCCCAACTCTGTGAGCTATTACAGTGCCTAGTCTCCACACTAAGGTGTGTATATAGTTGTGGCACTGGAGTACATGTGAATGGAGAATCACAATGATAACCAGCTCAGAAGGTTGGCTCCTAAGACCACTGAACCTCTGCGGCGCTGCGATGTAACTTTGTACCCTCGCCTTCTTCCTCGCCCCGCACAGAAGCTCGATATAGAGCCCTTCCCGCGTCTGATGAGCTCGTCGGAGGGGAGCACGGTGGATATCCGCCCCCTGGGAGACGGGGTGGATTCGGTGGAGATGGAGCCGGAGGAGTCGCTGGAACCAGAGGCCTGCTTCACAGAGGGTGAGAGGGATGCGAGGGTGATGGGCAGGGAGGATGATGGGTAGTGGGGAAAGTGGGACAGAGAAATAGAGAGGTGGGAGTCGGAAACGCTTCCACACCATACTTGCAGCTGAGTGACGGCGAATACAAATGCTCAGCGGGACAGAAAGAAAAGTTGTCTGTGGGATTGTCTCGGTTTGTAATGTAACCTGACATTTAGTCTGACACACCTCCAGTGCCGTTCTGAATGTGAAAGTACCTCCTCAGTCATGAGTCGGGAATACAGAATAGAATATGATGATTCTTCTGTGTAATGGCACCCAAATGGCAGATTTCAAATGCATTCATTTTGCCAAATTTTAGGACATTTTGTTAGTTTTGCACTGGATTTGAATGAGAAAAGATGTTTTTGGTTTTAATCATCAGTCGACATGGACGTCATATTCATTCTCCCCACCTTTCCCTCCACGCCTGCAGGCTGCGTGAGCAGGTTCCAGTGCTGCCAGATCAATGAGGACGAGGAGCATTTTAAGAGCTGGTGGACACTCAGGAAAACCTGCTTTATCATAGTGGAGCACAACTGGTTTGAATCCTTCATCATATTCATGATCCTGCTGAGCAGTGGAGCACTGGTAAGTGTGTGTTTATCGTCCTTTGTTACCCAAAATCAAGAATTTTTGATTAAAAACATGACTTGCACTATTAAGTTAGGTATGACACATTACTGCAAGAATCTCAGGCCTGGTCACAGCTAGCTCACACCGCCAGCAGTCTTTACCATCTATTCCTTTGTGTACAGGCGTTCGAGGACGTTTACATCGAGCAGCGGAGGACCATCAAAACCGTGCTGGAGTACGCAGACAAGGTCTTCACTTACATCTTCATCCTGGAGATGCTGTTGAAGTGGGTGGCATACGGCTTTGTCAAGTATTTCACCAACGCCTGGTGCTGGCTGGACTTCCTCATTGTAGACGTATGTATATCGAGTCCATGTGGAAATGAAGCTTCCAATCTGGCTTTCAAAGACAATTAAGACTTTGAGGAGTAGTTTGACATTTTGGGAAATAGCACATGTGCTTTCTTGGCGCGAGTTAGATGCGAAGACTTAAAACCGCCAACTTGGTTTTTGGCCCAAAGACTCCGAGTTCTTTTTTGCAACCAGTGGACCAGCCCCCTGCTGGCCATTAGAAAGAATGCAAGTTTCACTTTTCCGACTCTTGCTTTGCAGAACTAGGCTATTTCCTAAAATATCATACTTTCCTTTAATGCTTATCATACAGATATAAATACCATTGAGTGTGCCCAAGTCCTTGTTCATCGTTGTCATAACTCTTTATCTGAAATTCAGTTTTTGGAGATGCTTCTGTAATTCATTTTTAAAGGCTTTAAATTCTTATACCCCTTTAATTGTGTGCATTAATGCCTAATCAACCATCTTGTTCAAACACTCAGCCCTTCACCGTGCAGAGGGACCTTCTTTTTCTCACCTTTCACCCTGCCCGTGTCTGTCATTTTCGTCTCTCAGGTGTCCCTGGTCAGCCTTGTAGCCAATGCTATGGGCTACTCCGAGCTAACCACCATCAAATCTCTGAGGACACTGCGAGCCCTCCGGCCCCTGAGGGCCCTGTCTCGGTTTGAGGGCATGAGGGTAAGGACTCCTTGGAATAACGACGACACGGAACCCACCAAATTGTTTGTGGGCAAGCTGAAAGCCTGTGTTTATTTAAACGACTTTCAGGTTAACTTGTTGAAGCTAGACCAACGTGAAATGCTTTTTACATGCGTCTGTAGAGCGATCTGCGTGTGTTCTGTTTTGGGGTGCTGAAGGAACCTTTTAGAACCTTTGGTGTGTGTGTTAAGTGGTCTTAGCTTGTAAGGGGGCCTGAATGTATATCTGCATGCTTATTACAACTTCTGTAGAGTTCTCTTTTCCTTGCAATTCAACGCTGTACTTCTTCTCTCCGCATGACTTTCTTCACATTGTGTCAATGGATTACTGTATATAGCTGTTCTCAGGCATTGTTCTCTGACGTTGCTCGTGTGGTGCCTTTGACCTGTAATTCTTTTCTTTGTTGTGTGTCTTTTTTCATTTACAGTCAAACAAAATGTTGTGACTTCATCCCGCCTCTCTAAGGTTTTTTTCTGTTTTGCTTTTTTACCTATCAAATGTTAACTTTCTCACCTATCCACCTTCTTCTTCTCCATCACGTTGTTAAATTCTTTGTAGCTGGTGTTAAGAGCTTTATGCGTGCAGACAGTACGTATTAAATGCAGCTTTGTATAATATAGGAGTGCTATTTTTAAATCGGCCTTGTGCTTGTGTTCTGCAAACCGTAGCGTTAGCTTTACAACTCAATCAAATCAGGTGTCCGCATGTGTAATTTAAGAACAGTGAAGTGATTAGATGATTGTAATGGCTACTTATCTCAAATCAAACAGCCCCGTTCTATTTTGGCAAGCAGAGAGTGCTGAGTTTGTCCGTGTGCTCGGGCCTCTCCAGGTTGTGGTGAACGCGCTGCTGGGGGCCATCCCCTCCATCATGAACGTGCTGTTGGTGTGCCTCATCTTCTGGCTCATCTTCAGCATCATGGGCGTCAACCTGTTCGCGGGGAAGTACTACTACTGCGTCAACACCACCACGGACGTCAACTTCCCCATCGACGTTGTCAACAACAAGAGCGAGTGCCTGAACTTGGTCAACGACAGCGCCCGCTGGAAGAACGTCAAGATCAACTTCGACAACGTCGGGGCCGGCTACCTGGCTCTGCTGCAAGTGGTGAGTTTGGTCTCGGTGACGCATGAAAAAGTCAAAGTACGCATATGTGTTAAGTATTTACGATGGAACTCTCTGGCTCCAAAGCACCTTATCAACATAATAAAATGATCGAACATGGTACCCTCAAAACGCTGAGTGCTCTAAATGACAGCCAAGCAGCAGAGCTTGACTGCTCACCATCCACCCTGACTCTTCTCTCATCTGCTCTCAGGCTACATTTAAGGGCTGGATGGACATCATGTACGCAGCGGTGGACTCTCGAGACGTAAGTCGTGTATCACACGAGTTAGACTTAAAACAAACTATGCGAATTACGGAGATAGAGCCATGATGCTATTAGCTTAGCACTATTTATTGTAAAGAAATAAGATACGTGTTAATCAGTGGGCTTCAGACAGCCAGTAACATGTGTAATCTGTCTTAATGCAGGTGGAGGACCAGCCTGAATACGAAGTGAACTTGTACATGTACCTCTACTTTGTCATCTTCATCATCTTCGGCTCCTTCTTCACCCTCAACCTGTTCATCGGCGTCATCATCGACAACTTCAACCAGCAGAAGAAGAAGATAAGTTGCATATAGCGACAGTCTCTGTCAGATAAAGTAAACCCAGATCACAGCAGACCCACAGCTGTGTTAAAGCACATAGTGATGATTATCTGCAGCACGGTGAGGACCGAAGATCAATGAGGACGCATGAGTCACAGAGAAACACCCAGCCTGCACACACACACACACACAATATGTGCCCTCCATTCAAGCAAGCAATAACAACTAGGATTGGCAACGCCCAAGAGGGGGAGAAGGGGGGGGGGGGGGCGATTGCACTGTGTTTGCATCATGCCGGCGGCTCCGACGTCACGGACCGGCTGAGTATCAGTTGGTGTGTTCAGCAGCCCACGGTGTCACACAGATGGTTGTTCAGTGAGCAGCACTCAGAGTGATGCGTGCATCACATCGTGGTGGGGGGGCGCATTGCTTTGGTTGATGAGAGCATAGTGACTGGAATGTGGACTTCTTTTGGAGATAAATTAGAAAGGTTATTATTTTTTTTAAACACATTTTTCATGCTCTTTCATTTTTTGATGGAAGAGTTTATCATGAGAAAATGTCCCTTCATGCTGAAATGCATCAGCCGGTTTGTCAGCCTGTCGATTGCAAATCAATTTACCTCAAAGAATAACACAGGAGGTGACTCTTCTGCTGCCTTTGTTCTCTGGAGATCAGCATGTTCCCCTGACCCAGTTTTTCTTGAGGCAGCTCACCTGTTTCCTCTTACTGATTGTGTGATCCAACTCGACATGTTACCTTCAGACAATCACAACAAACAGGATTTTTTTTAAAGGCAGAATCACAAAAGACCCCACATTGCTCCTCAGCAGAGCCTCCGCTCTGTATCTGCCTTCCTCCGTTGCTCACAAGGAGCTCTGCCCTCTCTGTAAATTAGAGTGGACATGTGGCTCTGTGTAGTAATTAGGGCTGCAACTAGTGTTCATTTTGTGAGATATTTATTTTTATTTAGTCTTTATTTAGTGCAGTGTCACATGCCCTCATTTATTCAACCTCACCCAGTTTTGGTCCTATCTTAGGCCGTGGTTACACGACTGTTTTATTATATTTTGTTGTTAAATGAGACAAACTTTAATACCCTCTCTGGTATTTGTTCGGCATATGGCTGCTCTGTTGATCATGTAAAGCAAAAAGATATTCCACGATGTGCTTGTCACCACGTTTTGTTGTGCTCCCTTTACTTTGGAGGTCAGGACATCTTCATGACAGAAGAGCAGAAGAAATACTACAACGCCATGAAGAAGCTGGGCTCCAAGAAACCACAAAAACCAATACCTCGGCCAACAGTGAGACAGTCTGGTTCTAAATAAAGGACTACAAGTGCAGGTGTGAAACGACTCCCGTCTCCTGATCCCTTGTACTCCTCTTCCCTCAGAATGCGTTCCAAGGCTGCGTGTTCGACTGCATCACCAAGCAGGCCTTCGACATCGTGATCATGATCCTCATCTGCCTTAACATGGTGACCATGATGGTGGAGACGGACGACCAGACGCTGGACATGGACAAAATCCTCTACAGGATCAACCTGGTCTTCATCGTGCTCTTCACCGGGGAGTGCGTGCTCAAGATGATCTCTCTGCGTCACTATTACTTCACCATCGGTTGGAATGTATTCGACTTCGTGGTGGTGATCCTGTCCATCGTAGGTAAGGAGATGCTTCAGGTGCCTCGGCCTTTCCAGTGGATTATGGGTAAAATGGTGTGCTGAATGTGATGGTTGTTTTTTTTGCTTTTGCAGGTATGTTTTTGTCCGAACTGATCGAGAAGTACTTTGTGTCCCCGACGCTATTCCGAGTGATCCGTCTGGCCCGGATAGGCCGCATCCTCCGCCTCATCAAAGGTGCCAAGGGCATCCGGACGCTCCTCTTTGCCTTGATGATGTCGCTCCCCGCTCTGTTCAACATCGGCCTCCTCCTCTTCCTCGTCATGTTCATCTACGCCATCTTCGGCATGTCCAACTTCGCCTACGTCAAGCACGAGGCGGGGATCGACGACATGTTCAACTTCGAGACGTTCGGGAACAGCATGATCTGCCTGTTCCAGATCACCACGTCGGGCGGGTGGGACGGCCTGCTGGCGCCTATTCTGAACAAGAGGGATCCCGACTGCGACAGCCAGATGGAGCACCCGGGCAACTCCTACAGGGGCAACTGCGGCAACCCGTCGGTGGCCATCTTCTTCTTCGTCAGCTACATCATCATCTGCTTCCTCATCGTGGTCAACATGTACATCGCCGTCATCCTGGAGAACTTCAGCGTGGCCACGGAGGAGAGCGCCGAGCCGCTGAGCGAGGACGACTTCGAGATGTTCTACGAGGTGTGGGAGCGCTTCGACCCCGACGCCACGCAGTTCATGGAGTACATCAAGCTCTCCGACTTTGCAGACGCCCTGGATCCGCCGCTGCGCATACCCAAGCCCAACATGCTCCATCTCATCTCCATGGACCTGCCGATGGTGAGCGGCGAGCGCATCCACTGCCTCGACATCCTGTTCGCCTTCACCAAGCGGGTGCTGGGCGAGAGCGGCGAAATGGACGTGCTGCGCGGGCAGATGGAGGAGCGCTTTATGGCCTCCAACCCCTCTAAGGTGTCCTACGAACCCATCACCACCACGCTGCGCCGCAAGCAGGAGGACATGGCGGCCGTGATCATCCAGAGAGCCTTCCGCCGCTACATGATCCTCCTGGCCATGAAGAAGGCCTCCACCCTCTACAAGGAGCGGCTGAAGGAGGGCGTCCGCGACCCCGACAAGGACGTGATGGTCATCGGCAAGTTCTCCGAGAACTCCACCTCGGACAAAACGGACATGACGCCCTCCACGGCCTCGCCGCCGTCCTACAACAGCGTGACGAAGACGGACAAGGACAAATACGAGAAAGAGAACACGGACAAAGAAAACAAAGGGAAAGACAAAAAGAAAGACTTTTTAACAAATCCGAACAAATAAAATAATAATGCATCAGAGACGCGAGGGCAATTTGTTTACAGCTTTCTAAAGGGGGTGGATAGAGACACACTTGTTCAGAGATGAGGAGCGCTATGCCAGGTGGGCCTGAAATGGGAGCGTGCTTATGTCACATGTGAATACGTGGGGGTCTTCTCAGAGACAAAAAGCAGACACTGCCAGAGATGGACTGGACCACGGGGAAGCCTCTCTGCACAAAACGCTTGTGATTTTCCTATTGGTTGTTGTTACTATCTGACACACTTGAGTGTACTGTTAAGTTGTCTGTAGCTAGTGCTGCTGCTACTACTATAAATCCAGTGTCTTGAATTTAACAATCGCTGTATCACAAAACTCTTTTTTTTTTCTGGTGACGAGGTTTCTTTTTTCTTTTTTTACGAGAAAGAATATTTTATACTTTTCTTTGTGTTGTTATTGTGAGAATGCATCCACTGCTTTCACTGTTGTAGAATCAGGGCAGACGGAGTGCAGCGGTCTACCGAGCTGAGCTGCAACGGACAAATGCGTCGCATTCAGTGCCACCACTGATTGTTGGAATCTGTATTGTTTCAACGGAGAACACAAGTCTCTGATCACAGAGAAGCTGAATGTATGCAAGGGATGAGACATTTCAAGAAATAGTTTGACATTTTGGGGAATATCCTGCTTTTAAAGAATTTAAAAAACATTTTTTTTTCGCCTTTTTAAAGACATTTTAAGTACGAATTCATTTATTTTTTAATTTTTTAATTGAAGTTATTGGCTTTTTGTCATGCCTGAAAAGCCCCGCGGGCGCCTAGTGACACAGCTTGTGAGGTGCGTTACCATTCGTAACTTTGCGCTTTACGCTAAATACGTGATGACATCACTTTTGGCTTGCGCACTACTGCGACCGTAAACTCTGCTTCGGCTCATTAAATGTCTTTTCAAAATAAACCTCTGCGTTCACAGGAAATGCACAGTTGCCGCTGACCCTTGCAGTTAGCCAACGCACGGACACGAAAGCAGAGAAGCCTCTTTTCCCTGAAATGTCCAAAATATTCCTTTAAATGTGACGCTCATATCTACCCGTCCATCCGTATCGCAGCGTCTCCTCCAACGCATTACCCCCCCCCCCCATATTGTGAAGAAAGTATAAATATAAAGAATCTTTCTAACTGCCCTCAAGCTACAACATCACGATATATATATATATATCCCATATACGGTATCGCAAACGTTTGTACGACGTTCATGTTTCAATTGAGGAGCGAGTGGTTTTAATGTAGTGGTTTGTACATAATCTAGCTGTTTGGGCCCACAGTATGCATCACACTTACATTTGATGTAAGAGCACTTTTTACCCCCCCCCTGCTATGTAACACCTCGTGTGGTCATACATGTAAGTGTGTGTGAGATGTACGTCTATGTGTGAGGGAGAATGTAAGCGTCCATCTCTTTATGTTTGTGTGCAACTGAGGGTCTGCGGGTTGCTTATGCTCCACCGATTATAAATAACATTTATATTGTAGATATAAGTGCATTTTTCCAGTCTTCGGATTTAATTTATTTTCTGCACTGTAACACATGACGATGTATGGTCCCCCATATCTGTAGAAACCATGAAGCAATCAGTAGCCATCTCTCATTGCGCTTGTAGTGTTTTAGTGAACTGCATGCAAGAAGTGACTACTGTCCCGCTCATATGGTCCTGTCAATTCAAAAGCCAAAAGAATAAAGGACATATTTTTTGTAAGCGCCTGTCTTATTTTCTCCGGTTCCTCTCCCCGGCCTTCGCTTTGTTCTGTCGATTTTAAAGGTTCTCCTGTGAGTGATCTGGATCCTCCGTGTGGTTCAAGTACTTGTTACAGTTATGTATCAATTTGCAAAATGTGACTTTTTTTTGTTACTGAAGATGTGGCAACAAAACACGAAATGGAAAAAGATTTTCCAAAATAAAAAACCTTGTTTTGGGAAGCGTATTTTGCATGCGGGATGCGTTCATTGTGAGGTGAGAGCTCATGTTGTCATATTACAATACAAGTATGGATGCCGAAACATGCCACAAACACTTTATTTTTTATTTATAAGCAGATAAATATGTATTTTATTTTACTATAACTAGTTCTTGGCAGAAACATGGACATAAATAAAAATGTTTTGTGTGGCGGCCGAGGCTTAGTGGGTAGAGTGGGCCGTCCTTTAACCACAAGGTTGGCGGTTCGATCCCCGGCTCCAAAGTCAAAGTGTCCTCAAGAGGGACACCGAGTCCCTCAGGCTGAGGGTCCACGTTTATTCTTGACCTCAGAAATAGTATTGAATGTTTACAAAACTAAATCTTAACTCGAGGTCTCCTTACTAGATTTCTTTCAGATGATAGAATGGAGCTTTCACCAACATCTCCCGTCCTTCATCAGCCGACCTATATCTGCCCATCTATAACCACATGACCAAAGCTGCTAACGGAGCGGCTGATCTTCGTTCGATGATGAAGGCCACACGATGCGACTGAAAGCACAGGAAGAAAAAAAAAGTAAGTGGACCTTGAGTTGTATTTGTATTTAGTCAAACGGTGAACGCTCAAGTGCAGTTGTGTTTTTTAAAAGCCAGCAAACAAAGTTCTGAGTTTGATCAGAGGAAATATATCGGCCATTGCTCGAGGAACAAACTATTTGTCCTTTTTAAAGGAACATTTTAAACAATATATTCAGCATTAGACATCTTTAGTGGTCGCTCAACACATCGTAGTCGTGTTTCGTGTCAGCGCGCCAGACAGACACGCAGAGGGAGGAGGAGACGGGGAGGGAGAAGGAGGTGGAAAGCCGAGACCACCCCACTTCTCTCCTCCTGTTGCCTGGCAACCAAACATTACAGATCCCTGCCTGTGATTGATCCGTCTGTCTCTGAGCTTGCTTACCCACAATACATTGCCGGCTATAAAAACACAAGCTCCAACTGACCCCCCCCCCATGCTTACCTTACTGGTTTGATTTTCTAAGGAGAGGGAGCGGTCAAGCGATGATCTTGTTTCACACTGAGCTCTGATGATGATGAACAGCACCGCACACTTGTTGTCGGAGGATCACTGCTGGATGTACATACAGTCTCTATTGTGGCCCAGCACCTGCTGCAGTTGTGTGGTTAAGCAACGAGCCATGAATGTATTTCTATACATGAATAGGCCGGCCAATGAGGTGAGAACACAACAGCTTCCAAAGACTCGGCAGCGCTCTCTAGAGGCGACAAGCTGCAACAAACTGGCGGTGGTGTGGGGCGGGGGGGGGTATACATGAGAATGGGACAACAGGGGGACACGGCAGTGGGACAGATAACCAGAGAGCCACAGCTGTGATGTCATAATGTCCTTGAAGCCGGACTTGCGTGAGCGGAGGAAAAGACACAATCTAAATAGTGTTATGTTCACTGACAGAGGACAGATGTGGCGAAACCCCATGTCACAGCTTGTCCTGAGGCAGTACTCAACCAATTTACTGACGTCAGAGGGGAAAAGATGGTTTAACCCCTTCATGCTGGAGGATGTCAGTGGCAAGCAAGATGAGGTCGATCATTAGGCAACAGATGCCATCTGCTGGTAGAGAGATAGAATACTCTGGGTGTGAGGGTGTGGATTCTGTTTTATGGGTAAAAATAAGTGCAGATTGATGTTACAAAGTTGTTTTTTTATTCACACTCATGGCAATGTACAGTTGCTTTATAAAGAACATGAAATATTTTTGGCCCGCAGTATTGAGAGACAACATTAGTTACTTTGACACAAGCCTTAACTTATCTGAAAGCTTGTTCACGTGACTGTAAAACGACAAATAACATGCACAGACAAACAAAGTCCTCAGGCGGATTATATGAAGCGGAACTGTCTACAGTAGGAGGTCATGATTTGGCATTATACAGTGGGTACGGAAAGTATTCAGACCCCTTTAAATTTTTCACTCTTTGTTTCATTGCAGCCATTTGCTAAAATCAAAAAAGTTCATTTTATTTCTCATTAATGTACACTCAGCACCCCATCCTGACAGAAAAAAACAGAAATGTAGAAATTTTTGCAAATTTATTAAAAAAGAAAAACTGAAATATCACATGGTCATAAGTATTCAGACCCTTTGCTGTGACACTCATATTTAACTCACATGCTGTCCATTTCTTCTGATCCTCCTTGAGATGGTTCTACTCCTTCATTGGAGTCCAGCTGTGTTTAATTAAACTGATTGGACTTGATTATGAAAGGCACACACCTGTCTATATAAGACCTTACAGCTCACAGTGCATGTCAGAGCAAATGAGAATCATGAGGTCGAAGGAACTGCCCAAGGAGCTCAGAGACAGAATTGTGGCAAGGCACAGATCTGGCCAAGGTTACAAAAGAAGTTCTGCAGCACTCAAGGTTCCTAAGAGCACAGTGGCCTCCAGAATTGTCAGGATGGGGTGCTGAGTGTACATTAATGAGAAATAAAATGAACTTTTTTGATTTTAGCAAATGCCTGCAATGAAACAAAGAGTGAAAAATTTAAAGGGGTCTGAATACTTTCCGTACCCACTGTATGTTGTTTATTCCAAGTGGGATACTTTGTTGGCAGCATTTCTACATGTTCAGATTACAGTTTGATTTACATATGAGCAGGTTGAAACTGCAAACTTAGCTGAAGGCTAATCGCTCACAATGGCAACGCTAACGTGTTGATGCTAACGGGCGCTAGCTATTTTAACTTGGCGTTCAACATTTTCTGTTCAGCACTGAACACAAAGCTTAGTGTTGGAGATGTAGAGCTCTGCATGGAAGTCAACATCGCAACGGTCTCCTCGACAAGAAGCCAAATGGATTTTTACATTGGGTTTTGGAATACTGCAGAAAATAAGATCTGTGGCGAGCACAAGTTTGTTACTCACATGTTTTGTTCTTCACAAATGAACGCCAGTGTTATGATTTGTTATGATATTTCGTATTAAAATCTCTGAAGCTTTTGTTCACCACAGACCAAACCAAATCAAAAACCCATTCTAAAGAGCCAGTGACTTCGAGACAGGGGTACCGGAAAGTGCTAAAATGGTAACTCATGTCCGTGTTTTAGGACTTATTATTGCAGCGCTCAATTTGGCCATAAAATAAAGTATTGGACGAAGTGAAATATTGACCGTATGGCAAGTTAAACTTATATTACAGATTTTTTGCTGCTGTGTAAGCACAATATTGCATTTATTCAGTGTCAAGTCATATCTCTTTCCACCTGATAAATGTCCACTGTTCACGCTCCTTTTAGCAAGTCTCCAACAATTCCTGAGGGAAATATCGGTCTCTTTAGCTGCTAAATGCTCCACTATGATAACCAGCTAGCTTGCTAACGTCAGTGCTAACTGTCTTCCGGTTGAAGCACGGGGTGGCATAGTGTACAGATGGTTATTCAGAGCTTTTATTCCATGAAAACAGCTGCCTGCTTAGGCTAACGGCTAATTAATAAGATAAAAATATTTAATGCTGCTTTAAGGGATGGCCAACGTTATTAAAATGTATTCCGTCTGGACCAAAAGAGACGCCGCTAGGGAGGCTAAAATGTGCGCACAAAACGGAACAAAAACAGATATTTTTGTATGAATTGGAAGAGATTTATGTGATGCTAGGAACTCATATAAATGCCAGTGTTTTGCCAGGGACATCGTTTATCATTTTACAGTTTGTGTCGAAACATCTTAGGTAAACTGAACACATGCTATACAGACAGGCATTTAAGAACCATTAGCAGCAACGATGAGACTCCAGCAAAGTGAAAAACAGTGAAAGAATACAAGCACCTCGAAATCTTGATTCGTCATAGATGCCAGTCACAACCAGGAAACATGCTGTAGTAATCAAAGACTCCGGAAGAGGGCATAAATGATGCTCCATAGAGTTACAAGCACCGTACAGAAACACTGTTTTATTGAGCTTCGTCAATGAACATTTTATATTTTATTCAACTGACAATCTTAGAAAGGAGACAAATCGAGTTCAAATTAGATGGACCTCTTTCAGCCTTCTGTTGCAAAGTCTTTATGACTCATTCCCTCTTTGGAAGTGCACTTATCAAGAATAAATCAAACTGATGGTTGAAGGTTTTAATTCTTGAATAAAGATTTTCCAAACATGAACCGATCCCGCTCTAAAGCGCTTCAATCAGGTGCTGCCCGAGCACGACGTGTCTGTGATTTGATTGCCTTGCTTTTGCAGTCCTGGTTGCTCCTTGATCAGCGCCATCACTTCCTCCCCTGTTTGCTCCGCGGACCCAGCCAGAACCTCAGTCTGTGAGTCATGGCGGTCCGGATTGTTCGAGCGTGGCTTTTGGTCGCCGGCCGCACCAGCAGGGGCGGCGCGGCTCTCGCGGGTGTCTACACGTGAGCAAGGTTGGGGCGCCTGGGACTCGACGGGGTCGGTGAACTGGCAGGGAGCGCTCGGCCGCTCTGTTTGGAGGCGGAGTTTCGGGTTTATTTCAGACTCCAACGCGGTCTCTACTGTGGGGAGTGTGGGGGCCACGGGGACATTTTCATTTATGGCGCTGTCTATCTGATAATGCTGCATGGAGGGAGTGTTGTGGAAGGGGTTACCGAGGCTCATGTTGGAGTAACTCAGCACGGAGGGAAGTGGAACAGAGTAGGGTGGAGGCCTCGTTCCGTGCAACGAGCAATCCCAATCTTCCTCCTCGTCGTCGTCTTCCTCCTCCCCCTCATCGTCCTCCTCGTCCTCCTCATCCTCTTCTTCCTCCTCCTCGTCCTCGGTCGTTCCCAAGCTGTGCGTGCTGCAGTCCGACAGCCCGCTGCAAACGCTGCTGCCGTCCTCGTCGTCCTCATAGGCCTCGTCGTCCTCCTCCTCTTCCTCCTCGTCCTCTTCCTCCTCTTCGTCTACATGTGAAGCCCCGTCGCCTGTGTTCGTGTTCTGGAGGTGCATGATGGGAATGTGCGGCGTGCCACTCATCAATGGGAACTGCAGGTTCGGCGGCTGCTGCTGCTGCTGCTGTACCAAGGAGGAGTCGCCATGGTAACCGTTGCCATTGGTTACGAGCTGCTGCTCCGGCTGCTGCTGCTGCTGATGATGCTGCTGCTGCTCCTCGCGGTTCTTTTCCAGCTCCAGCTTCATAATGGTGTGCAGGAAGTGGGTGCGCACCCGGACCGGGTTGAACTCCAGGCGTCCCGTGTCGTTGCTACAGCCGTCTTTGGTGCAG
Source organism: Anarrhichthys ocellatus (assembly GCF_004355925.1). Taxonomy (NCBI): domain Eukaryota; kingdom Metazoa; phylum Chordata; class Actinopteri; order Perciformes; family Anarhichadidae; genus Anarrhichthys; species Anarrhichthys ocellatus. The sequence goes on from NW_022280042.1 coordinate 7,597,203, forward strand.
CCGCAAGGGAAGGACATGCGGTCCACCTGGGGACAGAAAGACAGATGCACCAGTGTAGAGCAGCAGTGACAGAAAATGTGAATTCCGCTGCCAATCAAAACTGGTCATGCTTGTTGAGGTACTGCAGAGTCCACTGCGGATGGTGTATGTATATAATTACACACCTTAATGCAGTAGAACTTCAGTTAACTCACATTTAATTGATTTCCATGGTTCCTGTTCAATTATGGGGTTACTTTATTCTCAAGGCTTATCATTATTTGGTTATGCAAATCCTCCCGAACCTTGAAAATATGCATATTCCCTAAAACAAGGCTGCTTCTCTCAGACTCTGCATGAGCATTCTTTTTAAAACATTTTTAAAATACCAGGTTTTCAGAAGTGAAATGTTGTGCATAGAAGATGTCAGAGGGGAGGGAGGGGGGGGCACTACAGCACAAGAACCTTGGGGAAATGTTAGAGAGCACTAATTACTGTATTCTTAAAAAGCCTTAAAGATGAATTGAATTTTGAATAGACCAGACTTTTTGTGTGAAGAAATACAGCATAATGAAAAAAAAAAGTAAAACTTACATCGGGTTACTTTTGGTAATTATGTTACCCAAAAAGAACACACGTTGTAAATAACTAAGGACTAATAAAACTATTAATAAATAAGGATATATATAGATACAGTATTTATACTGCTTTCAGTTTGACTTATCTGGAGACTTCTACTGCATAGTTAGACATGAACAACACTTTAGTATTATAGATGGGCCTCACCACAGTTCCATTTACCTGGCACTTAATGCCGGCCAGGCTGCAAGCACAGGTCTCCGGGTCGCATACCCCCCGGCAGCGGCACCCACACTCCTCCCGGGACATGCGGAGGGCGCGCAGCTCGTGCTTCTCCTCCACGTCGAGGCGTCGGACCCCCGAGGCGCGCAGCAGGGACCGGCGCCTCCTGGTAGTCAGGGGCTGGAGGAAGAAGTAATCGTCCACCTCCGTGTTGTCCACATCCAGGTCGTCTTCGGAGATGTCATCCAGCGTCAGGGTATCCGCCTCCACGGATGGCACGGTGCCATTCTTAGTCAGCTGGAGGACAGAAAAAAGAAAATTTGGACCATAGGTGTACACCCACACATATATACATACATACATTTAGACCCTCAGGGTAATCAGATGTTAGAGACACGCTCTGCTGAAGATTGGCTACGAAACATTCAGAATGTATAGAATCAATGCCCTCGCTTCCTGAAAAACACATTTAATAAATGAGGCTTTACTGAGTCGTCCCACTGACTTTGAGTTTGATGGCGTTGAGTTTCTCCTCTTTGAGGTGATCCCTCAACATATTCCGGTGGCTCCGTTTCTGCTCCATGGCGAACTCCCTGAGGGTAAAGCGCTTCACCCCGCTGTGACGAGGTGACATCCCCAAGGTGCTGCCGCCCTGCGTGGGCACGCTGGTGAAGCCCTGCCGGCGGTTGAAGTAGTAGACCGTCACGCTCTCAAAGTGCACGTTGCGGCTTCGCAGTCGCTTCGACTGCTGCTGGAGAGTAGCTATGACAGACAGGTGGAAACATGCATAAGAAAAAATAAGAACGGGGTCTTTTGGTGTTAAATAGGTGAACGTCGTCAGCGTAGAGCTTGAATTGAATGTGAAATCTCTGTAATCAACCGTGTGTCCTACAAAATGAAGTTCCTGTGCAACTAAACTTCAAGGGACATTTATTTCCCTCCAGATAACAGGTGCAGCTTTAAACTGTTTGAAACACATGATTAACATTGTAAAAAGAAAACACTACAAAACTACTTTGTTAGGTTTAGGTTACAAAAGTACACGGTTATATTCAGAAAACAAAAGTACTCGGTTCGGAAGCAAATTCTCTGTCTATTTCTTTTTATTCTGCCCAATTTTGAACAATTTCTCCCTCTCAATGTCCCGGTTAAAATGCTGTTTTTCGTGAGGCCTCAAGTGTTTCCGGTGCTTCCCACTGTACCAAAACATTACCAGCTGGAGCCGCTGACGGAAGCAGTGTGGTAATGTGATCTTACAGTCCAGCAGCCCAGAGGGGACGGGGTGGTTGAGACTATCGCTGCTGTTGCCGCTGTCGCTGCAGGAAACCTCGTCATCGGAGCCCTGCAGAGACAGGTAAGGGGGCGGGCCCTCCTCCAGCTTCCTCTTCAGGATCCCACTCATCATGTGGCCCCTCTCACTGGTCGCACCTGCACAGAGGACAAGGGTGAGGTTAATGGGTGACCACAGCCAGAGTAACAATAATACTAATAACAGCAACAACAACCGCAATCGTTTATAAATGAATAGTAGGAGTCGGTGGACAACAAAAACAGAGCAAAGAGAGTGTGATTCTTCAGGACAGAAACATGACTCTCAATGAATGATAATGTTGCCTTCACAAATTGTTTCTTCTGCCTCTAAATGGCCTAAAAAACTGTTTTTCTAACAGGTAGATAGCATCCTTAAAGTTGATTGTGTAAAACTCCGTAGCACATGGAAAACTGTGGAATTGACTCCACATTAGCACCTTATTTATTCCGTCCTCTGCCATTTTAATCAAGACATTCCGCTATCAAATCATGCGGCCCATTTCCTCCTGAATAATAAAATAATAAAAGTAAAAGAACTTTGTAGAGCAGAGCCGTTTGATATGCTGAATTTTCACATATTTTATACGTGTGGCCACAAAAGTGCACGTGGGACTAATTCAGAAAGAAAAACACTTAATGTGGTGACAAAGGATTTTCCAAAAAATAATTCTTAGAAATCAAACATGTTTTCTGACAGTGTCCCAAAGTACTCCTTTATCTTCAGCCCATTTCCTCTATTATGTATTGAACTCTCAAAGCATTGACGCCAAGCAATCGGCTCAAAGGAGGTGAAATTACCAGTGAAGTATTTAAATTTGATGTTTTTGGAATACTGCATTTGTACTGATATGTGCAAAGTCAAACGTAACAAAGTTTTCAAAAGAACTACTCGGATGAGCTCAGTCTATAGCTCAACAAACCTGTATCCTGGGTGAATTGAGTATGTCTAGACTTTGCCAAACTTTGTGAGGCTTAAAAAGGAAAGAAGTCGAATGAAGTGTCGCGCTCATTAAGGTTTTCATTAACTGATAGTTCGTATCGGTCTCTGTTGTGGAAAATTGAAAGAGAGGCGACACTTCTGATAAGAGGTGATTTGCACACCTGGTAAGCCCTCTGCACTTTGTTGATATGTAAATTTATAATTTGGAAAAAATAAACTCGAGCTGACTGCTTGGACTGGTAGAGGATTACATCATATGCAGCAGAGCTGAACGCTGGGCCAAGCTTCTCCTCTCTGACAGGCTTTGTCTCCTTCCTCTTACTGCAATACAAGTATGCCATCCTCATCCTCAACATTGTTATTCTTTCCTTCTTTTTCATGATTAGTTCCCTTTCTTGTTACTCTATCCAAACAGTAGTCAGGACTGAACACAATGTAACATCTCTGTGTGTTTGATGGCACAGAGGGTGTTGCAGTTTTTTTTCTTGGATCCAGGAGAGTTTCCTGTGCTGCCCATGCCTCTTTACACACACACACACGCAAACAACACACACACACACGCAAGCCTGCTCACGTGTCCTCGTGCACGCGCACACCTCCCACCCCCCATGCCCCCCATCCCGAACACCCGACAGGGGAATTCTCATTGACAAATGTAGATCGGCATCAGCCGGTAACGTGACGAGGTCTCTGCGCTGCTGCATGCAACAAAAGCAGAACAATACATAGTCTCTCTGCGAGTGTGTCTGACCACCACTGACCTGTTTCCTCGGCGTGCCTCTTGTGGTTTCCAGGAAGTCCTCGACTCTCTCCTCCGCATCACACAGTGGCTTCACCAGCAGCAGCAGCCAAACATCCCCATGTGTCGTGATGATGCAGTGAGCGCTGCCATGATGCCTTCTCTCTCTCTCTCTCTCTCTCTCTCTCTCTCTCTCTCTCTCTCTCTTCCCAGCAGCCTCTGGCACTATTGTGCAACACTGAACACCTCTGCCTCTGTCACTACCTTATGCGTTCTCCCTGTGCACCCTCATCCTATGCTCACACTGTCAAGTCTCTCACTGTCTGATTCTTCCCCCCCCCCCCCCCCCCCCCCCCCCCCCCCCCCCCCCCCCC
>NW_022280042.1:7601446-7634127 GCF_004355925.1 Anarrhichthys ocellatus
AAAAGTGTGGATTCTGCTGTGTGAAACACCTCTTGTCCACAGTAGAATTATTGACACAAATATATAAGCAATATTTCCCACAGTTACAACATAATCATCTGAGGGGGATATCGTTTTTTTCTTTTAGTTTCCAAAAAGCTAATTTGAAATTTAAATTGATCGCAGGGATGGAAAGATAAAAACCAAGTAGTTTCCTTACCTAAACCTAAATCAGTCATTTTGTTGTCTCAAGTTAAATCAATAGTTGTGTTGCCTAGGTGTCTGTCAGTACATCTATGATACATAATATATACTATGTATACGAAAACATTGACATTGAAATCAATTTAATAAATTAATTTACAATTTCCCCCACGTGATTTAAATGATTTAAGATGTGCTGAACCTCACCAAACGCCATTAATTCTACAAGAGTCAAACGATGAGATGGCACTTTTTGTGCTACTCTGCTAACGTTAGCTTTATTTTCATTCTTAACGGATTACCAACATGTCACTTCATCAGAATGGATATTTTTACAAGGATTGTATGGTTGTGAAGCTGGTGGGTGGTGTGTGACATTTCATACACGGCACACATGTGGGGACAAACCGGTCAGACATGCATGCAGACAGACGTCAATTAAAAAACACAATTTGCCACCCGAATGCTAACTGTTTGAATCCTAAGCTTTTTTTTGGGGGGGGGCAGCATGAGAGGTGCAATTGACTAAAATGAGAAAAAGCAGATTTTGTTGCCCATGCGTGATGACTCACTGCCTCTGTTCGTACATGCACAGCTCAAAGACGCACACGTGCAACTGCAAAGTGTCTGTGTACACTGTGTTCAACAGAGATTCAGCCGACACGAGCGCTGTGAGTTCTTTAACAGCAGCGTCATTAACCCATCGATCAGTCAATTAACTCGATTTACAAACGGATGACGTTCCGGTCAGCCTCAGCTCTACTAAGAAATGTTTCTTCCGGATTAAATTAGTTTTTGACGCATCACAAATAAGTCTAATCAAAGTCTGTGGGAGGACGGAGGACGTTGGGGTGCATAGATGTCCCACTGTCGGACATTTTGAGTCCTTTACGGACACTTTTCCGTAAGTCCGCATTCCTGCAGACTTTGCCTGAGGGACTTACCCACAATTCATAGCAATGTGGCGTTAAACACGGGGTTACATAAAAAAAAGCACATGGGTGTTCAGCAGTGCCCACTGCTCCTAATGCGAATAAACCCAGATCTAAATCAGTCACTATACAACTGGAACACTTGTTATTTTATACATAGAGCTTTGGAAGATTACTCTGAATATAAATGTTGTTCAAAATTCTGCGATCAACCGCCCCACCCCCACCCACGAGCCCCTAAACATTGTTGCTATAGCAATAGCTAGACCCTGAATGTTCCATCTAACCATTATAGTTGAGCTCGGCTGAAAAATATCAGAAATAAAGCTACCGAGAGCCTTAGCCTTGAGTTTGTGTATCGTCTAGTGCGCACGCACACACACACAGAGTGTGTGTGTGCGTTAAAGTGAATCATCTGTCAGGAAGACATTTTCTTTTTTCCTTTTCGATCGCAGCACAGAGGAAGTGGGGAAACAACACGGACTGAGTTCTTCAATTAGTTTTCCGGCTTTGTGACCTACTAAAATCACACCGCACTGCTCTGGTAATGGCTGCATTTATGGGAGTCAACACAAATATTCATAAGAAACCTAGTTGTTATGGCCTATTGTGCTAATCAGAGAAGAGTCTGAAACACATCTCTCTGTCTGTCTGTCTGTCTGTCTGCAGGGAGGAGCTTCATTTATGAGTGAAATGGTAATTAAAAAGTACCGAAGCTGCCGGGGTGAAAGCCACTGGAGCGTGGAGCAAAGTGCCCTTGACCATGAGGGCAAAGTCAACACCACCACATGAATCAAGTGTTTGGTAAATGTCAATACAACACATGACTACAGGGGTTTTAGGGGTTTTAGGGGTTTTAGAAGTCAGCGGTGTTGAAAACTGAGAAATTAGGAAGTGAAACGAAAAGTTACTGCACAAAAAGAAAAAAAAGCTCTATGACGAAAACTGAATAATTTGGTATTTGTGTGTGTTTTATCGTTATTGTCAATAACTAATAGCTGACCTTCACTTGCTGTTCGGGAAGGGCTTTTTTTTTTGGGGGGGGGGGGGGGGGGGGGGTGCTTTGCTCTGAATTGCCTTGTTTTCTCCTGGCAAGGATGGAGTGGCAATGTGCTGGAGAGACAGACTGATCCTTCCAATCAGCTTCCATGGCAACGGGCCACGAGAGGGAGGGAGAGTGTGTGGGGGGGGATGATGAGGAGGAGGAGGCGGCAGCTAGAGGGGTTGTGGGGAGGTGGGGGCTGGGATGTGGCAGCTTCTAACGCTGAAGCATGAGGGGGAAAGCTGGAAGAGGTCTGCTTTTTCACAGAGCGAGGGAGAACACGGCGCACATGGGAAATTTGAACAATGGGTCTGAATCACCGTCTATCAGGCGCGTGGTTATGTCTCGACCACGCCATTATATTTATTATAGGACACATCAAATGTCCTCATTATTTAGAGATGAAAGAACGTGTAAATAACCCCGCTGATGGCTATTCTCTCCTATTAACACCCTTTCAAAGTGGGTGCTGATGCAGCTCTTAAGGTTGTTAGAGGACACTGCAAACCATCTGTACATGTGACTGTGGATTGTTAAGACTCCACATCTCCACACACAGTGTCCTGTCGTAAATAATGACCTGAACACACTATTGTTCCTGTGCTTTGTGTGTGCAGGATAAAAGACCTAAACAGACGGAGTAATCGCCGTATCTAACTTGTGTGTGTACAAGTGTGTCATTTGTAGCCTGTGAATGAGTTGACAGTGTTTACAGACTGTTTAACTTTACAGTTTACAGTTTAGACATCTGCTGCGTGACAACTTTCTTATAATGTTACATGATGTATTCCTGCAGTACAGAGGCGTTATCAGAAAAGTATCATGTGCTTAAACCACACAATTTCACATCAGTTTGGACTTTTATTATTATTACTGTCGACTATTTCACACTCCAAATGTGTCCCAGTTTATTTCCTTGTTGCAGTGTGTGTGTGTGTGTGTGTGTGTGTGTGTGTGTGTGTGTGTGTGTGAACGACATTGGCTGAAAGGAAGTAAACATGGACCCAAGCTGTTGCCTAGCGATGCAGTTCTGTTGAAATGGTCAGCCGACAGAACTTGTTATGGTTGACCAATTATTTTATTATTTACGCGTATCGCAGCCTTCATAAGCAAAGCATTGAAAAGAGTAACGCAGAAGAATCGGGGAGGAGAAAGAGGAGACGGCTGTGTTGGATCTCATGAATATTGCAAAGTGCATCACAGGAAGAAGCGTCGCAGTTTAATATCATACCAGTTATGACGTTATGGGTTCAGGTTAGCGTTAGTGAACGGAAATTCGGCTGTAAAAAAGCTGTATGTGCTGTAAAGATACAGTGGAGTAAAGGCTATACTGCAGAAGGCAGTTTTATAATTCATAATTAGTTTTACACACATGCCACAAAGTGTCGTCGATAGAAAATGAATATACAGTTGGACACGAGGGCCCTGTGGTGTGATATGTATGTTCATACGCCTTGTTTTGTAGCCTAAATGTGTTCTTTAATTGAATAGCTCTAGTAGCAAGTAGCTGTGGTGTCTGAATATATATATATATAAATAATTTTACTGCTGGAATACCACGCGTATTGTTTTGCAAGAGAACTGGAATGAAGTGATCCTGGGAGCAATTAATGTAATTCACCATGGTGTCAACAACCAGCGGGGCTCTTGGTCAGCGACGTCATCCTTTCACTGTAAGTTTCCGCCTCAGCTTGAGTCATGAGCCCATCGTTAATTCCCAGCCCCTGTCCAGTTCTGCAGCCTGGTGGGGTGTAATTGTTTCCCCAGGGACCCAGATAAATGGCTCAGCCGTCTAGCTGCTCCGTGACCCACAGACCCGTGAGTGTGTGTGAGTGTGTGAGAGAGACAAAGGGATGGGTCGAGGGAGTTTCTTTACCTCAGGGGAACAAATACATGGTCTGAATGACATCATTTCTGCTGCAGGTATTTCCATTTTGACCAAAAACAGCCATTTGTTTACAGCCGGCATAACATACTTAAAAGTATAGATACAAGACTCAACATGGAAAATAAAGATTTCTCTGATGCCTAACACGCCGCGCAGTCCTCACAAGAATGATGGCAGCGAGAGGTAGAAGTTGCTGCCAACGCGTTTCTTCTTGGGAGTCATAAACGTCGCTTTATTTGAAAAGAAAATCTGCGAAAATCCATTTACTCTTCCAAGTACATAAAGCAGATTACTTGCTTGGCGAGTGTATTTTCCCACCTGTATCCCTCGCTGAGACGTTGTGCCACGCATGTTTCCACTCATGTTGGTCCATTCTGCTGTAATTAACACATGAAGGATTCCTTGTCCTCTAGTTGGCATCACTTGGGGAACACTTTGGATGTAAAACCAGACAAAGCTTTACAAAGGAGGATGTTTGTAAGCATACATGCAACATTTATTAGCTTGGAGGTTTTGGTGTAGTTCATTTCTAGGATTTCGACACGCAGCAGAAAAGCACAGGCGTAAATATTACGTTTAATGACGACTAAATATGATTTAGCTGCTTCAGTTTCAGGTCCTGGTACATTCTGGCTCACCATCCTACTGTCATGGATTATTGGGACACTTGAAAAGAACAGATCCAATGCGGCTGAAAGATAAATAAACAGAACCGCGGTCCCTGGATTGAATAAAAGTGTCCGACTCTAAAGCCCTCATAGCGTCTGATTTCAGAAATGTCTTAATAATTGCACAGAAACCTGCTGTTTTATTCACAAACCAGCTTCAATGGAACATCCTGAGAGAATGACATCACCTTTACTTTTATAATTCCACGCTGTGTTTCCGGGTAGTGAACACCAGATGGCAGACTTGGCATTGACAGCAGACTACAGGTATTCAATGGCGGAATAGAAGCAGAGGGCCTTACAGATAGCTGTGTGAACACTGTCACATCTACATTAATGCCCGAACAGCCACATATAATAGTATTTAAATATTAAATATTACCTTTACTATGCACAATTTATGTGGAAATGGGGCAGTAAAACCTTTAATGGAAGAAGAATTTACTTCATTGCTTGAGACCAACAAGAGCCAATACAGAGACCCCCAAAGGTGCCAAAACCTTGTTTGGGAAACCAAGAAAATCCAAAAAAAGCCTATTTATACTGGACTTTGTTGCTAGATTGAATGGGTTATTTTCTCCACAAAACCACGGTAAATGAGATTTTTCCAAGAGTGTGAACGCGGTGTCAAAGACCCGTGCAAGCCTCTAATTTCTCAACCGAGCACCTAGCTTTCCAACACACAACAGCTCCATCTTTGACCATGTTTCATTGCCCCCCCCTTTTAAACCAGAGGGTATACTGCTGCAGCCAGCTGCGATGAATGTGAAGAAGTTGAGACAGTCATTTTTTCCGACTCAGACGAGGGAGGAGGAGGTGGTGCTGCGAACCGGTCAGGGGAGCAGATGGCATCCCCGTCTGTCTGCTCTGTTTAAAGAACACCGGAGGCGAAGCCCCAAGTCAAACAAGCCAACTACCCGACCCGGGATGATCTCACAGCTTCCACTCTCGCCTTCCATCCCGAAGGCATGAAGATTTAATCCTTCTCTGGGTTCCGAATCGCTGCACTGTAACACACTCTCAGGGCTTTTCCTGGAATTCACTGATTTGTTGTTTTGATCTTTCTCACAGTAGAGAGAAGTCCCACAAACTTGAGCATTAAGTGGTTCCTTAGTATAAGATGAACTCACACATTGACAATTAAGGGATTAGCTCCAGCTTTTAACACAGAATGAAACATTATATTTGCGTGTCTTTACCACGGCTGCACCTTAAAAGACACCTGTGCGTGCAATGTAGACCAGACTGACTATCCTCCGTCTCAGGTGACCTGTTGTGTTCCAATGAGGGCGAGGTATAGGAAGTAAAACCAGTGACTGGAGTCGTGTAGCTGTCATCTGATCCCCGCTGACTGCTGGGTCTCAGTGTGTCTAAAGTGAGTATCATCATGTGTACATCATGTCTCTGAGAGCTGTTGAAAGGCATTCTGGTAAATGAAGGAAATGAGCGTGTGAGGTTGAAGTAGAGGAGGTGGGCTGAGGATAAATGATTACGCCAATAAAGCAAATTGTAGCTCCTCACAGTAAACCTTGTAAGAGTGTCTGTGGGGAGATATTTCATTTAAGATGAGATGATAACGAGACACGTTACTGATCCCTGCTGAAACGTAAGGTCACTGCAGCATCAGGGTAAAGACAAAACAAATAGTGTAAGAACCCAACAAAGGAAATCATTAACCATTAAAATACTAACAAAGAGACTATAAAATACTTGTTTAACAATGACGGGGTGCTGTCATTGGGTTAATACAGGTTTTAATTAATAACAATAATTATGGTCTTGTTCCATTTAGGTGTGCCAGGGCCTGCTGTGTGCACGCTGTGGCACACTGGGAAGGCTGTGATGCACTAAATAGAATGGCACCTCCCTTAATTAGTTCCACCTGTGTTTGCCCTCCTGTGACGTTGTCAAAATGGCTGCTGTGAAAAGGGCCTGCAGCGGCACACAGGTTTACTCCTGCGGCACAATCACAGAGATATTGCTAATACTGTACAGGAGAATTCAGAGTCGGCAGCATTGCTCAGTGCACAGCAACTTAGCTAGAGTTAGCTACATTCACATATAGACATTGTTTCGTGTAGTTTTCATGAAAGTTATGGTTTATTGCTCAAAATGGGCAACTTCTTGAAGAGTATAATAATGTAATTATACGACTTCCAAAGGACTACATGTCATATTTGGCTGAAAAGGAGTGTTGGAATCTGAGCGTATGAATAATGTGCGGTGGGCTGCTACAGATTTTCCAGCACTTCTTACATCAGGACGTTGAAATGTGATTTTTATTTTTTATTATATTTTCCAGACTTTTTCTTGGGAACCACAAGGAGCTTTGTCTCTGTAAGTAGATCCCACGTTTAACTGTGTTAAGTGGAGTTATTTAGTGACGGTAGCTTGTAATGGCTCACTGGGACATTTGCCATCTGTGTGCACTTCTTTCTGACAGTGTAGACAAAATAAAATAAGAATTGTTACTTCCATCTTCTTATCTTATCCAAGGGATCATACTTCAGTCTGTCCTCTAAATAAACTAGTCTGGAGTCCTTGGACCAGGAATGCAACATGGGAGCCAACACGGAACCTGCAAAATGTTTTATTTAATGGGAGCAGACGGTGTTTGTTACCCTGGTGGATCTTCACCAGATAGTCACTCTGAAGCCCCACTAGGGCACAAATATTGTCTTGTTGGATGAAAGGTAATCTGCTGTGGAGCTGTGTGTCGGGGGGCATTACGTTTGTGCTCACATTGAATTCCACTCAGGCCCCGCTCTTAAAAACAACACGGCGTGTCTGCTTTGACTATGCATTTACTAACATTGGAAAGAAAATCATAATTCTAAATGTATATTGTTTTTTTTGTCCTTGTGTATACCAGTAAGTGCTGTAAACTGAGTGGCCTCCATGGACACTGGATCCAGCTGAAAGTGACACACATACCTTTGGTCCTCTCTGAATAATGTATCTGCACTGGTATAATTGGAGTGACGCTGTGTCCTCCAGTGTCCACTATCCACTATCGGATGCATGTATCATGACCGTTCATTCATTAAGACTTTCTCTCTCTCCCTCTGGATCGATGTTTCTACCGTGGCTCTGACTGACGCTCTGCGCGTCTTTGTCTCCACCCGATCCTGTAACCAAGCTGTCAATCTCTCATGGCTTCCGCCGGCAGCCCCTCTCACTCCCCGCTCCATCGTTTGACCCCTGCCCTCTCTTTTTTTCCCCTCGGCTAATACAACAGGGCGGGGAACATCTTTACCGCAGCTAACAAAGCTCTATTTCCTCCAATGTAGTGAGAATCTCTCTTTAAACACGACAGGATGAGAGGAGGTGGAGTGTGAGTCACAGAGGAAGCCGAGTTAACCTGTTAATTACCTTGTTCTTGCCAGGCGAGCGTGCAGGAAAACACTCCCTAGGAAGCGTCAATACATCCGCCATCATGGGTGCCAGCGGGGTTGGCGGTTATGGGCCTTCCTTGATTTGTTCAGGAATAATGAGCTTTCCTATCCCCGCCCTAGACCGGGTGTTAAAGGGAGGATGGGTGAGGCAAAGAGCTGTTAATCTGTTTCCTGAAAGCCTGCAGATGTTCATTTATGACCAGTTGGTCGAACGGTAAAGCAGATTTCATTATTGTCAGCTTTTAATCCTTTTGTTTTGTCCATGCTGGCTTTGCTTGATCACTTTTTGGGGATCCCACAGTCCAAGTGTATGAAAGATAATTGCATTTATTTTCCTCAGGATCATTCTTTCTTTTCTTTTGACCTTATTAAAAGCCAATATGTAGAAAGGACTTAAAGTGGTAATCCTCCCCTTCGACCACAAACGCAGCTTACACATTCAGTGACTGTGACCAAATACAGAAATTACCATAAAGCACCGTTATTACACCGAATGAGGAATATTTCATTTTTTACATGCAGTGTTGGGCCAAAGTACTTCACTCTAATCTCTGACTCATCACATATTACTCCTTTAAAAGTCATTGCATTGCTTAACCAATTAGCAGTAACACTTAATTAGTTCCATTGCTCACTCTGTTAAAAGATGCCTTTTAAGCAACTCCAAACACCCAACAGGTCACGTCAGTCGGTTAAGGTCGACTTTATTTCAACCGCTTCATATCCCGTTTGGTGGTTTAACGTATAATAATGCATCGGATGTCATTCGTGAACATGTATTTTGTGCGTAAAATCGTAATCTGTAACGTTACCAATAATTATAGTGAAAAGTACAGTGTTTTTCAGTTGTATGGAGGAGTGTAAAGTCAAATACAAGCCTGCCTTAGAGCTTATAGAGAGAACAAAGTATGAAGCTTAACCTCACAGTATCAGTAAAACATCTCCCTCTCTCCTCTTTCCTCTGGCAGACACCTCCTCTCCTTTGCCGTCACTCCTCTTGGCCTGCTCTTACAACTCCTATCTCAATTTGCTTTTTCCGAGCCCACATGTGAGTTTTACACCGGCAGCTGTGTATGCACGAGTGATTACAGGGCAGCGGAGAGAAGAGGAAAACTTTCCCTGTGAACTTTTCTTTTCTCCTCCTCTTTTCCTCCAGCCACTCGGCGTGCCTGCACAACCCAGAGAAGCCTCCAGAGGAGCAGCTCCTGCATCTCCATCTCCATTCCTCACCCTCTCACAACTCCCTCTGTCTCTCCCTCGCTTCCTCGGCCCCCTTTCCGAATCACCTCGCACAATAGACTTCCTCTCCGAGCACCAGCCTGAAGGGGAAAAGGCTGGAGGTGGGGTGAAGGGGGGGGGGGAGATATATACGGTTTCCCTACAACAATGGAAATTCAATCAGGAAATGGAGAGGAGGTGGCGAGAGCAGTGTCGGGGACCTCGGGCTTGGTTTCCCGTCGTCCCTCCGGGCCGCAGGTAGAGACACCAGACGATCCGGTGCTCAGAGAGGACCTGCAGGCTGCTAAGAGGATTGAGAGGTTTGACATCCCACTGGATAACCTGAAGAGGATGTTTGAGAAGCCTGCTGTGGCCAACACGGTAAGTAAACTGACACTGCGCTTTTTATTTTGTTATAAAATACATTTTTTTCATGCCTCGGGGGAAAAACAGATGTAGTTTCTGAGTGGTGAAACTGTACACGACATGGATTTCACTGTTGTAAGCTGTACCTTTCTTCTTTATGTAATGAATGTGCAGGACCATATTGGTTGACCCTACAGTTGATACAATTGGAAAGACACAACAGGACGTTGCTTATCTTTGCATTTGCTTCGATATGATTCACTCGCTGGTAATTTGGGTTTTTTCCGTCATTTTGTTGACTCTGCTGAAAAAAACCCCCGCTTCCAGCATGCGTCTCTTTGCCAGAGAGGAGGGCGGCCTTCTCTTCTCTCTCCTGCTTTGTTTTTCCATCTCAGCTGGCTTGTCTGAGAGGAAAATCTAAGTCTGTTGGAAGTGAAGCGGGTCATTATGAGAGAACCTCCCATTTACCAAAATGTCTAACGAGAGAAGGAAAAAGGGCCCAGCTGACCTACTTTGTGCTCCTGATGTGGTCCGACATCAAATTGAACCCCTCGAAACGCTCCAAGGACCAGGAGCTCAGTGGTGGTGCAGAGAAACCTCTCGCTTCGTCGTATCCGAAATCTGCAACAGCCGATGCATTATGGGGAATGTGGTTGTGTGTGCCACTGGTGGCACAGATATACACCGCCTGCATCTGTGCAGTGCCTCTGGACTGCTGATATTCGACACCCTGTTATTTAAGACCTATTTTTCGGGGGGGCTTTGTGGTGAAGCAGGATTTTAAAAATAGCCCTGTAATTGGCATGTCGGCTGCTGCTGGAAGCAGCGCGAAGCTTCTCCGTCAGGCCAGAGACTACAGACACCACATCTGGCTCCGGAGGAGCACTTTGCAGATGACTGCGCTTAATGATCCACATCACTAAAGTCGGACAAAGATGGCATCTTTCAAGGTTTCCTTTTGTGCTGCAGTCCAGCCGTGAAGGCAAACCTTATTTCTGCCATCAGTGTGTTTGGTCTGCTGCGGTATGAGCCATAACAGTCCCGAGAGATAAGACCTCCACTTTGGTTTTATTATGGCTGTTTCACATTCCAGTATCTCGTTGACCATTAGGAGACTTTTATCAGCCTTTTGACAAAGAAAATGTCACTGCGCTTCAGTGTTATCAGTCTCTCTTTCTTTAAAGGAGCAATATGCGACATTGAGAACATTAATAGAGCAGCAAACAGCTATTATCTGTGTGAAGATATAGTGGAGTAATGTGGACCTGAGGTGAGAATGAAGTCTCTGTGTGTGTGTGTGTGTGTTGTCAGAGCTTCTCCTTGCGGTGTTGACATAGCTGGGCTGGCTGCGAGTGCTTTTAGTTTCTTCGAGCTTCCAGCTTGACTCCTCTGGTTTTACCCAGGGGAGGGAACATCATATATTTATATTATTTTATGGATACATATCAAGCTGTCCAGCTGGTCCAAATGCCAGCCTGTCACATGCTGTTATTGGAACACATGCAGCATCTTGGCATTGTATCATGAGTGCTTGTATGTTCCCATCTAAGAGCCTGTGGTCAGTGTTAATGGAGCGCTCGGGCAGCGTTCCCAGACTCCCAGATGAGGACCAGAGCTCTGCAGCCGGCTGGTTATAAAACACGACCTTGTCTCTAACTCGTCTGTAAGGCTGAGCTTAATATTTGATGATGCGCTGTATTTTTCTTCCCGTCCTTTGGACAGCACAGCCATAACAATGACTGATGGATTCCCTGGTGGCCGCTCAGCTGTGGCCACAAAAAATAAAAAAGATCCTCTGCGGGGCAGAGAGGACAGTCCGAGCGCAGATGTGTCGTGATGCAACGGTTTATCTCCGGTGCAAAGAGCGTGGTGTTTTTGTTCTTCTTCTCCGCTTGCGTGTCGCGGGGCCCGGTCCTCGAGGGACACTGGCTTGTGTTTACAACATCTGTCTGACCTTCTGGTCATGGCCGTGCACACACAGTGCTGCACATGCATGAGACAGATGAGGTGATACAGTGTCATATCATGCCAGGGGAGGAGGGGGGGGTTCTCAGAAACACGCACACGTGCACACAAATAGGCCACACTTCAAGAATGTTGCACTTTAGAAAGCTTTCCATTATCCTGACGAGCTCATTCAAATGTCACGGGGTGCATTATTAGTTATGTAACCTAAATGTTTGTGATGGTCGCTGTTGGCCAGCGGGTGGCAGTGTAGCACCTGTGAGACCGACGGTGTTGAAAACAGCCTCTTTCAAAGCAAAGCCTTTGAGGAGGAGGATCAACGCTGTGCTCTTCATCAGGTGTCTATCAGAGTGAGACAATGACTAATCACCTGCTGGTAATTGGAGTTGACTTCTGATGCCTGAAGGTGCCTCAAAGCGGCTCTTCTCTTGTGTCTGAGGCAGTCGGATTATCGAGGTTTGCATAATTGGCGGAATATCTAATTCTGACGCGTTTGGTACTTTAAAAGGATTTCATACTCTGCGGTAAAGCCGGTCACACCTTGCTAACAGGATAACATGGTTAAGTAGGGAGAGGGGAACTTATTTGGGTGGAGCACTCATGTGCTGAGGCGTCTGCATAAATTCAGACACAGTGGCACTAGAGGTCTGGAATGTTGCCTTGGTTTATTTTCACAACTTGCATCGTCACTGTCACTAACTCACTCTGGTGTTTTTCCATGTGTCTGTCTCAGTGGACTGAAGGGGAACCGTCTTTGTAACCCTATTTCCTCTGTAGAGCTTTCCATAAAATGCTCTCGCGAATCCTTTTTGTCAGGTTAAAAGACATCAAATGAAGCAACGGATTAAGCTTTTTATGTCGTTGGTTTTTATAGCTTTTTTTTTTTAAAGTCACCTTCCTTCAGTTTTTTGAGCAAAGGGTGTGAATTTTGTCACGTTGCCATGTTAAAAAAAAAAAAAAATCCCACTTAAATGTGTGATATGTTTAAAGATGAGAATGACACGACCTTGCGGTTAATCGTGAACCATTTCCCCCAAAATACAAACAAACCAATCAGTCAATATCCACCACCGTCCCTAAACGCACATCATTAAACATTAAATAAACTAAAAGCCGTAATGTGCCTGCGAGAAATTGATCCAGACTTGATGAGGACACCGGCGTCCTCATCAAGTCCATTGAGCTCGTAAAAATTCCATTAACTTTTTACCAGGCATCTCTTTTCGTCTCACTTTCCCAGATTCAAATCTTTTAATGGAGCTGGCAGCGGAGCCGCGCGGGCGACACATTGCTAGTCTGTTGTGTGATGATGACTTGTTGCCCGGCGCCTTGGCGCCGAGAACAGTCGTTACGTGGTCCACCGGACGCGGCTCTGAAGCTCCCCGCTTCATTTGGCTCCGGTATAACTACCCGGTGTTTGCTTTTCGTTGATAGATTTTACAAATTAAAACGTACGCACAAGTCTGCTCTGTAGTGCTGTCAATACACAGCCCTTTATTTCCCCCAGAGGTATAGTGGAAGCATGTGCATATGCACTCCTCCGTATGCTAATCCATTCACATAGCCGGGTAATGAATGCATATCTGCGGGCCTTTTTCCGTACAGAGTGTTGCGAGGCTCGGATTATCTTTTCTCTAGCGTACTTTGACACCCACAGCCCAGCAAGAGCATATGTGCTCGACAATTAGCCAAAGACCTCAAGGCCTGCTTTTTCAATCATTTACCACGGCGGCTATGTCAATGCGAAGGCAGCGCCACGCCACCGCTGCCATTCACCGCTGCCAATGGCGAAAAAGAAAAGAAGAGGAAGCACTCTTCAGAAAAACGTTCCCAATGCAAATGTGTTTGGCTGTTTTCCTCCGATGAGGTCACAGTTTAACAAGGCCTTTCCTCTTTGCAAATATTCTAGAAAGTGCTTCCCTGGGAGCGCTTTGTTCACCGTCGGCTAACAACTCGGCACATTAAATAGTCAGTTTCTCTGCATTGTTGACGCAATAGAAACTGGCCCCGGTTGTCTCATCAGCCGTTACAGGTGCCGCACAAACACTGCCGACGTCTGTTAGCGTGTTAGCATCGATGTTAGCATTGGTAGATGGGTGACGCAAACGAAAGCTTCTGGGTCTTATTGGAGGGTTTTGTAAATCGAACGGGGAAAAAAAATCATTACAATTTTTGTCTCGTCATTGAACTCCAGAAGAAGTCCACATTTGATGCGTTGGTTTTTAAAGCTTTATTTTTGATTTCTAAATAATTTCCTGGGAAGTTTTTGTGTTTTTTGTATGGGAAAAACAGTCCAAGTTGAATTAGTATTGGTTAATATTCATCCATGATTAATGTTTTATTGGAAACATGATTTTTCATGTATATTGAATGCTTGCCTGTAGACAAATGAAATATAGGTTATCGTAGCAAATAATTGGAATTCATTAATTGTAAGTAATAATTGCACACCGTCTCTATTTTCCTTGTAATTGGTAGCCCTGGGAATCAGAGCTGCAACCAACAACTCATTTTTTTCTCTGAATCAATTAGTTGTTTGACATTTTTCATCATTTTCTGACATTTCATAGATCAATTAGTGTTTGCCAGAAGGCCAAGATGACGTCCTCAAATATCTTGTTTTGTCCAAAACTCAGCGATATTCAGTTTACTGGAGGAGGAAAGAAACTCGCACTCGCACCCATTCAATAATTATCAAAATAGTTGGCGATGAATTTAATAGGTGACAACTAATCAAGTCATTTCTGCAGCTCTGCTGGGGATCATAAGAAAATTAGACCCTCTGGACTAAAGCCCAGATTTAATGTCAATCCATTCAACAGTTCACCTAAAACCCCCAAACCTCAACCTTATGAGGGGATTACCGAAGTCGCTAGGCTTCATCCTCTAGTAACCTGCATTCCATTCGGTGGCCATCCATCCAAAAGCTATGAGAAATTTCGGTCTCGCGTTAC
The DNA here is from genome assembly GCF_004355925.1 of Anarrhichthys ocellatus. Lineage (NCBI taxonomy): Eukaryota > Metazoa > Chordata > Actinopteri > Perciformes > Anarhichadidae > Anarrhichthys > Anarrhichthys ocellatus. Next base: position 7,616,058 of record NW_022280042.1, read on the forward strand.
GCATTTAAACAGTTATAGACCTAAATCCCCAGAATATCAACGAGGCATGCCGTATGTCAGGTTTCATGGTTTCGGTGTATATTTGGAGAGGCTGAAAACGGAGCTGGATCCCGAGCCACTTCAGAGTCGTCGTGTATTAATAGTAGTAGCTGGTGATGTTGGCATCGCTCACCGAGCGTTAAGAGAGGCCGGGGCCTGATGAAAGAGGCTGAAATGTGATTTACATTCAGTGAGCGTAGGGCCATATTGTAAAAGAGGGGACTGGCAGAGTGGATGGGAAGGCAAGTGAGCGATGAAGATGAAGATGGATAGTGTTGTGGCAAAATGACGAGAAGAGACGGCGGACTGAAGTTGCAACCAGCGGGAAGTGTTTTAATGCATACACGCCAACATCAACGAGTTTAGCAAATCCGAACAAATCCAAATGTATTACTTTTCACAGATCACTTTTATAGTCAAGATTCATCCCCCTTAATTCAGTTACTTTCCACCAATCAAACCAGTCCGTTGAACCAAAAACAAAGCACATCTGGTCTCTTCATTATGTCATGCTCTCAGGTCCTCGTTTGTTCCAAGACAACCTTTTGGCAGAACACACAATCCATGTACGGGAAATGTCTTGGTACGAATTGGAGAGATTTATTACAATTTGTCTGGCGCTCCCTCATCACTTCCTAAGAATGTATTTATGAGCCAGAATGTGTTCACTTAACTGTTATATAAACTGTTTTCTTGTGAATCCAAATGTGTTTAGTTCAATCCTAAGTTATATGATGATTTTCTTCAACAATAGGGAGCGATGGAGATTCAGGGTGAATCAGCCGGGGAGTTGAGAAAGAGAGAGAGAGAGAGAGAGAGAATCCAAATGGAAAGCCGGGTCATATTTTAGCAGGTAAAGCAGGCCAGAGTCTGATTAACAAATTATATTCATGTTTCAGTAATGATGGGCTTCATCAGGCCCCACTTCACCGACACCGGCGCTTTTTTAAATTTATTTTTTAACCCTTTTCTGAATTGGCTCTTTTCCCACAGCCTTCTTTCCCTGGAGACGAGCACGTGTCTGTCAGATTTCAGCCCCAGTTAAGAGCACTGATGATCGGGGGAGAAAGGCCCAGAATACAGAACGAGGAGCTCTGCCACGGACGCTAAATATATGACCGCGTTTGAATCTATTCGCCTTATTCTTTGCCCGAACTAGGGCGCTTCCACATTTTGTAATCTTACGTCCGTTTGAGAGCCGAATAGCGATTACTTGCAAGCTTTAGCACCCTTTAATTGCCAAAAACAGTTTTCAAGCTTTAAAAAAACAGCTGTTAACGTCTTTAATATTTTCTCAGGTGAGAAAGTAAGTACTTAGATTTCCAGTATTGCTCTTCTTTTATGTGACTGTTTAGGCCTTTTCACACAAGAGAGTTGCACAGTAACCAGAACATCTCTGTGAAATACAAGGCTTTGTGATGTAGAACGACCCAAACCTCCTCCTTATGTGCTATATGTTTGGTTTTATTGTTTGTACTAAGATGTAATGTGTTAGTTGGGGGGGTAGTCCTCTTTACAGACTCTTTGTTGCTGCCCAGGTAGCCCACACAGCAGATTATTTCCTGCCTAATTTAACTGTATAACCATTTGCTATAAATGGCCGACTCCTTGTTGTGCTTTACGTGTCTCTGACTGAAATCTTCCTCACTGAAAATTAGAAATAAATATCCATGTTGTCATTATACTGGCCTACACCCCCCATGGCTTTCCTGGAGCAAAACTGCCCCATGAGGGGTGCTGGTGGTGCTAAAAATAGCAGCAGGTTGAGTCATAACCTCCAACTGGAGGGAGAACTGACTAAATGTTGCATTAGGTACAAAAGGAGACACTATCAGGGGGAAACGCATCAAAAAAGGGAGGCAACATATATGTGCCCTTTGCTCATATGTATCCGCTGTGGTATGAAACTATCCCCTCTGTAACCATACATGTGATTCACACATGCCTGCAGGCTTTGTTCTGGCTCTATACGTCTGGTTGTCCTTTCTTCTTCTTCTGTTCTCCTCCCCCTGACTCTCTTCTCTGTAGCTGCTGTTCGCCTCCTGGCTTTCCTCTGCGACTCCGTCTGGTTGTTTTGGCCTTTAGTTAATTCACGGCGTCCCCGCTGGCATAGGTAGAAAATATCAAGTTACTATTACAAACCAGACGGCCCCTCCCACAGTAGCTTTCTCCACCATGTGCTTTTTACACTCTTTTCCGTCTTCTTCTTCTCTTCTTCTTGGGCTTTGGGCTCATCTCTTTCTCTCCTCCCTCTCTGTGTGTAGACGGTGCCTTTCTTTTTTTGGTGGCCATGTTTGCCCACTAGTGCTTGCAATATTGATGGGTCTCTGTTTAGTCATAACGAGGACAGCCGATGGAGACAAAAGGGAATGCTTGTGGAGGCCGGCGCAAACAAAAACACTGGTGAAAAAGAAAGCAGCTGCCAAAGAGGGAGGGAGGGAGGGAGGGATGACCTTCAAATGAACAATCACACAGTTGCATAACACCAACAAGGAGGAGGTGGCAGGAGAAAGCAACTGATTAGCCTTGAGATCCAAATCCCGGCGCATTTCAGACTCGTCCGTAATGCTTTGTTGGTGTTTTTATCTCAGATAACAATGGCATAGCACCAAGACATTTGACCTGTTCCAACTCTGCTTACCCTCTTCCCCGTTATTCTCGATGACGTTGGTTCTCAACACAGCTTTCAATCACGTGCAGCTGGTTCAGGTGCTTATGATCAAGGGCAGCGAACTTCAGAGGTAAAGGAAAGGACGCTGACGGCTCTGCATACTTTAATAGTGGAAACGTCTTCCGTCCACAAGGATGAGGACATCGTAGTAGTCAACTCGGTCCGTGCACAGAGGCATGCCCAACTGTAAGTGCAGCTTTGTGTTCGGATGCAAGTCTTTAAAGGCCTTTTAGTTTGCCCGACATGAACCGAACCACAAGGATATTTCAGAGCTTTCACAACGTGTGTGCTGCTGCACGTTCGGTGGTGTATTTTTAGCCACGCTGGCAGCATGGCTCCAGGGATGGGGATCCAGGGATGGGGATCCAGGGATGGGGATCTAGGGATGGGGATCCAGGGATGGGGATGTTGGTCTGTTGGTTGGTCTGTCGGCCATTTTGGTCCAGTCTGAAATATCTCCTCTATTTGATGGATTTCTATGAAATGTTTTACAGACACTCATGATCCCCAGAGGATACATCGGAGGGATTTTGGTGATTCCCCCCCCCCCCCCCCCCTGCTTTTTCAAAAATGTTATTTGCCCAATACTTTGGTTTTCGACCAAATACCTGCAAAGCTACTGACATTTCCATCAGCCTCAGCTGTATTTAGTGTTTAATGCTAATAAGCACATGCTAACACGCTAAACTAAGATGGTTAACATGATAAACATTGTACCTGCTAAACATCAGCATGTTAGCATTGTCCCATTAGCATTCAGCCTGCTCCTGCTCCTGTGTTTTTATTATCCCCCTCTGTGGTTTATGTCATTCCTGGTTTGTCTGCTCGGTCTAGTTGGAGGTACGACGCTTCGGTTTCATTCGCTGCCACTCACTCGGAACACATAGAGCAACTTCCACAACCGCAGGTAATCCATCACAATAAACATGGAGCTTAAATAGGCACTTTTAAATTGAATTATTATTTCATTACGCTCAAATTGAATGTCTCACCATCAATCACTTGACATTCAGCAGAGGAAATTAAGTCTCAGAAATACTCTTTGTTCCCTTAAAGAATTGATTTTCATATCCATCTTTTGTACTGTAACAGCTGACTTTAACCTTGGCTTCACACTGCAACGTTTAGATTAAAACCTCAGTGTGAGTCCACATTTAACAAGCTAATTACATTGGCAGACATATCAAAATGACGCGGGTGAATTAATGTAAATAAGCTAGACGAAGCTGAGTCGATCTTTTCGTGCATATCAATCTCTTTTCTCACAATAGCGGCCTGTTTCAACCCGACGCTTACCTCACATAATTAACTAAAGCCTCTCTCTCTCTGGCACTCATTCATTCACTCATCTGTTCATTTACACAGGCTGAGTGATTTAGCCCTAGAGATTGAGGCGTTGCAGCGTCTACAGCCAGCTGCAACCGCCACAGCTGAGTGTTGAAGCCAAAGCACAAGTGCCTGAGGATGCATGTCCTCTAAAAGCTGCGAAAACCTCGGATTGTATTGACCGAGCATGCTGGGATATTTTTTTTCAATTAGCTTTATTGAAACCGATAAAGCAAGTAAGCAATAATACGATTTCTGCATACGATAACACAGCGTCTTCATATTTTCAGGTGATTAAAGGTCAGGCGTGTTGACACGAATGAGTCCGAAGCAACCGGTTGCCTCGATCAGCCCGCCGATTTGTTTGCTGTTGCAGAGTCTCATGAGTCATGTTTTGAGAGCAGCCACTTGTATGTTGTGCCAGCGAACCCATAAGGCAGCTTTCCCAGCCAGAAGCACTCAGTCCAAGAGCTTGACAGAGGGAGCGTGCACGTGGCTGCACTGTATATGTAAATGCAGCGTCTGTGTCCACATGCTCGGATTCACTCGCGTATGCAACAAGGGATCCTTTGATTCCAAACGAAGTAGCCAAACAGTGAGTCATGTGTTTCTTGGCAGGTCACTCTGCGTGCACCAGCTCGAGCTACAGTGCTACTCCGGCCGTTAAATGGACTGAGGACATGGGGGGGGGGGGGGGTGCTAATCAGTGAAGCCTTCTGAATGCATTTGTGAGGAATTTGGCGCGGGGAGGTTCAGAATACGGGAGAGCAAAGAAGCCCGCCATTCCGCTGCAAGACGATCTGTATTTTGAAGACGCACTCGAGCTGTCTCTGTCTCTGTCTCTGCACACACAAAAGAAAAGAGAAGGTGGAAAGACTCGGAGAAGCAATCCAAAAATAAGATCTGTTTTAAGGAGTACATGCCGTTGAGGTGGGCGGCCTCTCTCCTCCAAAAAGTCAAACCTGATATCGAACCGGCGGACCTTATCGATTGGCGCTGCTGCTGCTGCTGCGGCTTCACCGACTCCGGCAAAAAGCACTCGGAGCCATTTCTGAGCTATTTGAGTCCAAAGTAGTTCAGGTGCCAGCAGAGATGGGGAGCTCTTAGTTTTGTGTAAAGTGAAAACTACACATGATCAACAGACATCTTTAAACACGAACCCCGAGGTGTCCTTAAACTGCACACTGCTGGAAACTCAGTGCAGTCTCACTTAAACATCTTCTACACCGACGAGGCCAAAAAGTGGGATATACTGCCAAGTAGCGGTCAATGTCGGCAGTCTTTTTGGGGAAACAATTGATTTTTACTTTAAGCATGCAATGCAACAGCACCTCAAACACATATCCTATGACATAACAGCTCAGGAGTCCCGCAGAGGTGGAAAAAACAAGTGTTTCTTTTCTCCTTTTGTTTTTTTTGCTGATATCCAAATGTTGTCACCCAGTACCTCACCAGAATAGTTGAGGAATACACTTATTCGCTTTCTTGCTAGAGAGTTAAAGAGACGAGTGATGGCACTCCCGGATCTATCTGTTGGATATAACGCTAAAGCCAGTAGCCGCTTAGCTTAGCTTAGCATAGTCGGTAGTAAACAGGAGCGTCTTTACTTCCTCATTTGTAGTGTGCATAGTGAACGGCGTAGTTTTGGAGGCTTGTATTTTAATAGCTCGGTTATTTAAAAATGGCAAGTTTGTCGTGACGAATCTCTGACCAATCGGAGACCTGCAGTGTTTTAACTCCGCCCTCTCGTATCGGCTCGGCTGTCTGCGAACATCGACTGAGGTGGTACCAGATAACGTACCAGGTGCTATCCACAACTTCTGCTCATGGAAAACCAAAAAAAGAGCGAGTTGAGTAAAAGCCACTACACTCAGCATAAGCGTACTAAGGATATACTTTAGTCTACTTTAGTTTTATCCTGGGTTCAGCAAATGCCAAATAATCCCCTCGCCGATCCATTGACATGAAAAATGTGATTCTGGAGTCAAGTCCAGGATTGACTCGTATTTTCTCTAAAAAGTCTGAGTTAAACCCACACGATCCAGGTTAAGAAAGTATCACATGGTGCACTATTGCATCCTGACATTATCTCACTTGGGTTGAGGACAAATTTGGACTCAGTTCCTGACTAATTGACTTATTAGGACCGACATTTTTCCAACATGGCTGACACAGGAGAGGAGAGAGAGGGAGGACAGACGGAGAACATTTGAGTAGAGAGAGAGAGGAGGACAGCTCTCCTCAGAGAACCTCAATGCACCACGGCATGTCATTAAAGCACCACGAGACGCCGACAGCTTGTTAGAGGACGAAAATGTCAACATGAAACAATCAGCCTAAAAATTGTGAAATCCGCGGGATCGATCAACGCTCTGGCGATTGTCCCTCCCTAACAAGCCCCAAGGTCACCTCCCCAGGCTAGCAGTGTGCTACTTCCTGTTACCATGGTTTCACTATTCCAGGTCCGACTCGTGTAGGCGTCTGTCACGTGTGACATGGTCCCAGATGGCGAGCGTTGATTTCATTAGCGGAGCTTCTTTTTTTAAGAGGATCCCGTGATTTTTATTAATTTTTTTGTTCTCGGGGTTTATCTATCGCGACAGGCCCGGCAACGTTTAGACACTTTTCACATTACACTGTCCCTTATTAAATCTGTCAGTCTGTAGATCCTCAGAGACCTCCCCCCCCCCCCCCCTCCCCCCCCTCCCCCCCCCCCCCCCCCCCCTCCCTCTCCCTCTTCCTCTCCCTCTTCCTCTGTGGCAGCATGCTCCAAACAGAACATATGGCGGGGACTCAAAGCGAGAAGGCACTTTTTTTGACGGTTGCATGAGACATTGGGCCGTGACACCCGGATATTGTATTTCATAAGCTGGGTAACTGCACTCCTCGCTGCTGATTGATGGATTCATATCAGGAAATACCTTTTTAGACCCAGTACCGATCTATAATGTGTCACTGCCAACTCTTCGATAAGATTCAACGTTCTTCCATCTGCTCTTATGCGACTGAAAATGTCTATTAATGCACAGAGCGAAATCCTTCAAACCGCGTTCCCCTCCCACACACGCTTCCCGTACTCCATGCATAATTTACGACCGACATTGGCTTTAAGTGAGGTGTAAACAAGCCCATCGGACGACCAAAGAGAGATAAATGTTTCAATCCCTTTAATGGCTTTTCGTTCAGCGACATTCACTTCTGGAACCGGCTGTAATGAACTCGAGCCACCGCGGACTCGCACACACATTCCTCTCACACTTGCCCGTGAAACGTTCACGCCGCTCGTGCACTTAATCATCCCCTGAGCAAAGTGAGACCCGAGTGTGGACAAAATGCTGTGTTTAATACTGTCAGTCGGACACAGAGTGCTGGGGAGCTGTGGTTAGCAGGGCCGTGTGCTTTAGCTCATCGATTTTGAGCTTCATTCGATGTGAATGCTGCTTCAGAGAGAGAGAGAGAGAGAGAGAAGACGATGCTTGCCTCCCTGTGTTGCAGGAATACTGTAGGAAAGTATGCAAATCACCGTGCATGTCTTTCGGGGGATTTGCTAAATGGGATTTTTGAGGACAATGTTTTGTCCTTTGGTGCGTTTCTGAAATTATAGTTGACACCTTCCTCAGAGAGAGGGAGAGTCACCCTAGACAGATACAGGTTTGTGTGTGTGTGTGTGTGTGTCACGTGGTTATGCAGAGTTAATGCGTGTTTGTTCACACTCCGCGTTGACACCCGGCAAGATGCTGTCGGAAAAACACTACTGGGAATACATTTGATTTGCAAGTGAAATACGCACCCACACTTTAGCAAAGACACAAACACACACACGTACACACAGGGTGTGTTTGTGCCCCGCGGGGATGATTTGCAAGTGAATAGGCGTTGTTGCACAGGCTGACAAAATGCTTCCTGGGGAACAACAAGCCTGTATGCAGCAAGGACGAGCCATTTACCACCGATGCACCTTTCATCAATAGAAGCATGTGGAAACACCTTCGGCTGCTGCTAGAGTGGCTCTATTAAAATGTAACCAAGTGCTGTTTGCACTAACTTTCCAGTCAATGCCCGCCGCTCACATTGTGTTCAAGGTCGTCTCTCTTTACACTCGTGTGTGTGTGTGTGTGTGTGTGTGTGTGTGTGTGTGTGTGTGTGTGCGCGCGCAGCTCCAGACAACAGCAACAAAGTTTCACTGGAAACAAAGTTTCACTGGAACCCAGAGCTTAAATGTCACCTTTTGACGCTTGGCTGTATCATTTTTCATACTTTAGGTGTTTGTGTGTGTGTGTGTGTGTGTGTGTGTGTGTGTGTGTGTGTGTGTGTGTGTGAGGGCAATTTGGTCACAGCCCAGCTGGTTTCGATGACCCGTAGCGGTGTCACCTCTCCATCTCCCCGGTGAGAACAGCACAAGTGTTTTCTCTGATAGCTCTCTCTCTCTCTCTCTCTCTCTCTCTCTCTCTCTCTCTCAACCAGGAAGTGACAGCCGCCCACGCCTCCTCCTCCAAAAGAGTGACGTCCGGCACTCACACACACACTGACCCATCCACAGATCAGACCATGGCAGCTCTTTGTGAGTACCTCCTTGTATTTCATTTGGGAATTTAAAATAAAGTTCTAGAAGGCTTTGATGCACCACCCGATGTGTTGTGACATATGACAGGAGGCCCACGGCTCTCTGATTGCATCACGGTTGCACTAGTCTGTCAAGCAAACAGGCGCATAGTTAATGCAACGCTGTGTCGCATTTGTTCTATGAGATAAACATTTGGCAGAAAGCAGCTTTTTCAAAACTAGATTGTTCATTGTTGGATAAGGCTGCCTCCCTGGCAGCTTTTTTAATGGGAAGCCGTGGGCTCGCTAGATACCGAGCTTCCATTACTGCGATAGCGACGCGGCGGTGGCTACCTGCAGTTTGTTTCCCACTGACGCTGATAGCGGTGCACTCGCAGATGGAGCTTACAGTGCAAGGTACAGTCCATTTTTGAACTCTGTGAGGATCACAAACAAACCACAGGGAGCAAGCTCCAACACGTGTTCAGCGTTACTTTTGTGGATAAAACACCCTTTAATTCTAGCTTTGTAATCCAAAATAGGTCATCTACAGGATTCATTCTAGATAAGTTTTTATTTTTTTTAAAAGTGTGATATTCAGAGCTTTGCAGCAGCAAACCGCTATTTTCCATGCAAAGATGCAATGACAATGTACATTGAAAAGAGACGAGAGAGAGGTGGTGATTTTAGAGACGGAGAAGCCAGAGTGATGGAGTTGACAGCACTCAAAGTGGTATCAAGGTGTTGACACATATTCACACACACACACACACACACACTCGTAAACTCAGCCATGTATGATCACACCCGATGTATATTCACACGCAGACCGAGAGCCTCTCCATCTCTACCTGAGACCTGTCGGGCTTTCATGTCGCCTCTGCAAGTCCCTAAATCTCCGTGCCGTGTCTAAAATTGGAGCTTCTTGACAATCCCGTTGTCCCGACTGAGCGACGACTTTTGTCTCCGCTGACAACTTGTCAGCGGAGACAAAAGTCGTCGAAATCAACTGGTCAATGACAGGAGCTGCTCCCCCGCAAAGCCTCTGCGTTTAAATAACTGCGCTTTAAACAGATGCAAAGCTCGCCTCTAAACCTCCACGCTTGTTCACTTGTTTCCTCTCGTATTACACCGTGAAACTGCGGCTGGCTTTGTGGCACGCACACAGTGGTGGGAGGGAAATGTTTGTTTTTTTTATTCTACCATTCAAAAGTGTGTGTACACATTCATATCAGTCTGTGGCTGATTCAACTTGTCAGCCACACTTGGCCCAAGAGAATTCCTCAAAGTGTGCAATCGCTGCCAGTTGGAGCTGGATTTGCCAAAAGACGTTTTTGTGTTTTTAATTAATCTCCTCCCAGATTTGCCTGCCAAATGACGATGTCTTTATAATATTATCCTCAGGAGAAACAAAGAGTTTCTTGCTGTCAGTGGCAGGTTTGATCCCCTTAGTGCTAATTTGTGTCCCATAATAGCCACTAAGACGTGATTGATGTTTGGAAATTGAAGATTGACGTTTGACTATATTGTGTATTGATGTGAGGCTGGTAAATGGTTCCTCAGGGTGAACCAATAGAATGTCTTATGGAGGTTTTCTATGCATGGTGAATTCTTATGATTACGCTATCAATCAGTGGATGAATTCGGTTTTCTTGTTGTCCGTCATTATGACGGACAGGGTCTGCCAGGATCTATTATTAACCGTCTTTTTAATGTAATATTTTTAATGATGAGACATGGGTAAAGTCAGCTACAGTAGAGGAGTGAGAGACGGAGAGAGAGAGACTTTAAAGCAACAACATCTTAGGAATCTATTTGACATTATCTAACAGTTCCTATTTGTGGCCGCAGTTCAGCAAAAGTGACGTAGTCTCACTTTAAAGGAATAGCTTGACGTGTTGTGAATCATGCGTATTGACAGGGGGCTACAAACACCCATAATGCAATGCTCTCTCCCCCTGCAGAACTAAAACAGGAACTTGTTGGGGATTGGTAGCACGGTGTTCCCACAGACACACCAAGATGAAATACCCCTCGACTCATTAGCATTGATTAGCACATCCCTATCCAACCCAGATACTGTTGAGACGCTAAATCTCTTTATTGGCAATTTACTCTAACAAATTAAAGATACTAATGGTGTTCAGCACTTTATTTTCTGAAAGTTGTTTTAGTTTGATACTCACTCGAATGTGCACTGACTCTGGACTTCAGTTATATTCTAAGGCTCCTTCATTAAGCATTCTACCAGAGTATGTTTATTTTCCACCTCAGGAACAGGAAATCCATGTGCAATTTCAGTGGGATTATCAGCAGAGTGCAGCTTCTCGTCAAGCCCGATAGCCACGCTGTTCTCCAGTCTGTGTGCAGGGGGTGGGCTGCCGAGAACTCCTCGTGTTTCATGTGTGAGGTCAGCCGACAGTCATTAACACAGCACATAATATGGAGAGAATAGACGTGAATGACTCCCGTAGGGTTGTATGAGCTGGATGCTCACTCTGTATTGGAGGTTAGGAAAAGCTAAAGGTAAGGTCACTGGTTTAAAAGAGGACCTTTGCCATTGCTTTAGCGCAACATATGTCCGAAAAGGTAGGAAGAAAGACAAATAACGGTACGATCTTCCTCTTATCTCCAAACTGATTACCTGTGCTTTGAAAAAAAAGGTTCAAAGACGTCTCGTTGGACGGCGTACAGCGTACAAGACGGGTTTTAGAGGGAGCGAAGGTTTCACCTAGAAAGGTACTCGACTCGCCTTGGCAGAAGGTTTTAAATCATTCACCACATTGTAAAAAAAACATTCCGTAGCGTTCACCGGTAATATGTTTAACTGGAGAGCGGCATCGAGAGTGTCTCGGGTTGCTTTTTACCTTATTGATCTTAGTTCAGGAGCTTTGTAGCCCATTCTTGCCAAATAAAAAATAAGATGAAATCTTAGGCTTGTGATGGAAAAAACCTGTAACTTATAATTACAAACTTTTTCAAAGTAATGATTCACCATCTCAAAATAATGACTTGGTATCGCAAAATAATGAGAAGCTTTCTGCTGGTAAAAATGCTTACTGTCATTTTTTCAGAGGTAACTACGTCATTTCGCTCATTATTTTGAGATAACTGTCGCTTTTTATTTTTATCTTGTTATTTGCATTATTAAGTCATTATTTCTAGAAAAGTGATCATTATTTTCAGATTCAAAGTCACAAGATACTTATTTGTTTTCCTGCTTGGATCTAAAAGAGAAGGTTGACACCACTCTCATGTATGCTAGATATGAAGCCAGAGCTAGCAGCTGGTTAGCTTAGCTTAGCATAAAGCCTGGGAGCAAGGGGAAACGGCTAGCCTGGCTCTCTCCAAAGTAAAAAAATAAGTATTTGAAACGCAGTAAAGTTGTGGTTTTACAAATGGTTATATGCTGGAACTATTTCTTGGCGGCCGTGACTTCCTGCGCGTAGCGAACAAACGGTGATGTAACTTCCTGTGAAGCCAACTTGTTGTTTTCCACATCTCTGTTTGTGTCCTGGTTAAACAAACGACGTTTCATTTTGTGAGCTTTAGAGGTGCCGTCTGATGTGCGTTTTGAACAAAGGACGAAGCCAGACTTTGCTTCCAGTCTTTATGCTAAGCTAGGCTAATCACCTCCCGGCTCCACCACTAAGACAGTGAATAGGCATATTTCCTAAACCGTAGAACTGTTCTTTAAAGAGAATCTGAGTATCATACCTTATGTCACTATGTCATAGGATATATACAGCACAAGTATAGCCCCCCTCACTTTCCCAGAGTGGGTCTGCAGCCGTGTGATTGTGTGCGTGTTGCCTATTAAGCAATGCCTGTGACATCTATCTCCGCTGTGTGTCCTGGATCATGAAATGCCATGATATTTACCACGCTAACAAGCAGTGATTTCAAATGCCAAATGTCTCTCTGCGAACATGAAGGATGTACCAAGTGTCTCGCGGCGTGGGACGTCTGTGTCCATAAGACTACTGTGACATAAGGCTAAGGGCATGTTGGGTACCTCGATACTCCATTCTAAAAAAAGGCCAGCCCACCTCCCCTCTCCTCCCCCCTCCAAGTCACTCCTATTTATTTACAAAGGGGACTTCTAAAATAAAATCAGCTGTCACTGGACGCCTGGGCCTCACTGAGCACTCTGCTGGAGCTGGTCTCCAAGCCTCGCTGTCCGTCTCTGCCTGGGATTTGCTTTCTGTGTTGGGTCAACGCTGGGCGACTTTTAAATTCTCTGCTGATCCAAGGCCTTTATCTATTGGATTGTATTGTTTGACGTGCAGAGCAGCCTACGCACAGTTAAAGAAGGTAAGCTATCTGTGGGGACTATCAGTATTTAGAGGCTGACTCTTCAGGGGGATTTTCCACCGTAGCTCAAGTGGTAGGAGACAAATTGGAAACGGTGGATGACATTTTAGCTGATAATCAATCTGGTTTGATGTGCCCCCGGCTGCGCAAACATGAGGCATCTCGGGTGAAAGTGGGAAATAAGATGAAGTGGAGGGGGCTGTTTTGGTTGGTAGGCGCTGGAGCCCCGTAAAGTGATATTGTGGTACGTTTCCAGGATTCGGCTCGGATTGTCATAAAACATGCATGGGCCCTTCCTGTTTCCTTCCACCCGACATAACCGGCAGCAATCCGATCCTGCATATTCTTAAAGCATTGCAAATCGGGAGACAAAGTGCTTAGACTAGCACAAGGAAGCACCCGAGGGCGATCCGGCTTCCACGTAAAGAAGTTATTTTGATAGATTTGACAGCTCAATTATTGTGCCTGTTTTACTTTCCTCGGTGTAGAAGAAATCGCCCGCCGCGGCTGACATTTCAATTAGTGTAGCTCGATTTGGCTCTCCTTGAGAAAAACCCTCACCAGCCTAAAGCTCTGGTCAGTAAGTACTGAACGGAAAATTGGGTTGCTTAAGGGTTCCATTGTGAGGAGAGGGTGACACCTCTGCCTGACACAGATCTGCGGGCCTCGATCCAGCTCTGAGCTCGGAAGCCACGCTGCCTCACCCTTTGCAAGGTTAAGCTCTGAAATGACTCCCTTTGTTCTTTTTCTTTCTCTCTTTCCCGCCCTTCACCTCCTCACTTCCAGCCGGCAGTGCAGCACCGCCACGCGTGCTGATCGCTCTGACGCAGGCCAGAAGGGCCGTGACGGGGAGGTCAAACGGCCCCCCGGCTCGGCTCAATATAGCCGCTGAGTCGCGCGCACACCGGCAGCAGCATGGCCCTCCCCCGTTGACTTTTCCCGGTCTCTCTCGCTCCCATTACCCCCTCCCCCCCACCCCCCCCAGCCGGGTGCCATCACTTGTGCCGTCGCCGTGATTTGAAAAGATAAATAGCTAATACTCTGAGAGGAAGAATATAATAGTGAGTGTGGAAGTTATTGTGCCTCTAAGCAGTTCAATATGCTGTCCATGAAAAGCAGAAATCATTTATTGTATCTGATATCAATACCACACTGTAAACAGCCTTCATTATATTGGGGCATCTTAAGCAATGAGAAAGCTCTTATTAATGCTAATTAAACATCCGTTGGTGCCAGTACTAATTAGTGGCAGCATAGTCGAGCCTTAGAAAATATCTTGTATCTCATTAGAAGTTCTTTCAATTGTGCCTTTACTTTGTTTCCTTCCTCTTTCTTCCTCTCCCTCACACACACTTCCACTCCTCAAACCTCCCTGGAACATGATGCTGCAGACAGAGCCCGGTTATAAAAAGGCTCTCCAGTCAGCGCTCCCTCCTCCCCTCCTCCCCTCCCCCCCTCCCCTCGGAGCCTTGGTTGCCTCACCTCCATGCTATGGGAGCTTTGCATACGCATTCCCTTCTCAGAAGCCAGAGATATCCAAAGCACTGGTGTCACCGCTCTCGAGCATCCGAAGCCCCACGACGTAGACATTTGTCTCTGGTGATAAATGAGGGCATTATCCTTGTGTTTCTGTCATCAAGCCGGTATTGGGCGACACGTCAGCCTCAGGTGTTGGATTTCTGACTCATATTTATAGGATGTTTATTTTCAGATGCTGCCGTCTCGGGCAGCCTATTTGTCTGACGGGTTATCGGTTACACTAACATGCCGGACGTAGCAGAAAGCTAAAATTGGTGGGATGAGGAGAGCGTGCTCTTGTCAGTCGTTTCTGAACTAAGGTCACACCAGTAAGTGGCACAACGACATTCATCCGTGCTTTGTTCCAAAATGTGTTTCATAGGAGCTTGGTCACTCGTCTATTGTTGAACTCCATCATTGCAAAGAAGCAGCTCTCTGACGATACACAACAATGGAAGCGCACTCTGTAAATGGTAAACCTCCAAATATGTCACCAACCAGCTACCTGAAAGTTAACAATGTGGAGGGGCATTCGAGTTGGGGCACACATGCCAAAGAAACATCACGTTGTCGCTGTCAGCCATGTTTTCTTTAATTACGCTTGGTGTGGTGCACCTGGAGCCCTTGGAGGTCAGAAGTACAATGGTTAGCTAGGTGGCTAATGGAACAGTAAGTTCACACAGTTTATCCAGAAGACTTTTTTAGCATTAACTGCTGTCTGTAACTCATTCCTCTTTTGTGGAGATGCCACTACGACAGCAGGTTAAATCAAATCGGATGATTCATCGTGGCTAATAAGTTGCGATAGGTTTCCTCCTCTTTGGACTCTCTCTCTGCTCCCTCAGGGCAAAAGTTAACTACAACTCCCAATGGGAATAAAGGATGAGGAAACACTTCAGAGCCAACAGCTCCTACTGTTACACAACTTTATTGGTCGATGGCGCAAAGAAGGGTGGTGGACTTCTTCATTTAGATTACAAGGCTACCAGGAGAGGGCTATATCAAGCCAGAGTAGTCATAAGTGGACTTAGAGAAGCGTTAAGGCAGATTGAACAGTGTGTGCTACACCACTAAGCACTGAATCTGCTACTAATCTCTCTCCTAACACAGCAACAAGAGGGCCTCACTCGATCCATATGCATTTAATAAGAAGCAGCTGCTGTCAAACTGTTGAAGTAGAACTCGTGCTGAACCTCCACTCTGGAGCTCGCGTACATGTGGAGAAGATATATGCAATAATGTAGTGGGAAAACACAACAAGGAGGACGCCTTTCAAGATGTCAAGAGGTTACAGCGAGAGCACATAATGAGAGAGAATCATTTCTATTTTCGGTCTGCTCTCATCCCACGGCGTTGCTGCCCGTAGAGAGCGAGAGAGAGAACGTACCATGAGCCAAAAGGTCCGTTGTGGGCGTATGCTGCGCCTTAATGGAGCCTTCTATGTTGCCTAATGATGCTTTGTAGCACAGAGAAGTCAAATGTAAAATTACTGGTCTTCTCTAATTGGCTATCCGCAGGGACGTGCCGTGCAATATGAAACATCGTACAGTAGTGCTTTGTGGTTGATGTGTATTCCGCTTCGGTATTCGTGTTTTGCCTCCGGCCACATTTGGTTGAAACATCGGCAGTAAAAGCTGTAATATTTTAGAAGTCAATGTCGGTGTGATATTTGTGTAAGGTTCATTTCTTTGTGATAGCTGCAGGCAGCGAAGGTAGATCCACGGCAGGACATCCGGACGACAGCTCCCCGAGCGCCGAGGACCAGGAGGGCGAGCCGGTGTCGGTGAAAGAGCGGCTGGCGATGTATCAGGCCGCCGTGTCCAAGAAGGAAACCGGAGGTTTCTCCTCTGCCGCGGTAAGACGATACTTCCATGTGGGCGTAAGGAGAGACGGCAGGCAGTCACAGACATGTTTGGATTTAATTATTACATCGACACTGTGGCGTCGCTGATGTTGATGACCAGTTGATTCTCCCCAAAGTAGAAATGTGCTGTCACTGAACGCTGTCTCGCTTGTAAGGTACTTAGTTGAAAAACGGACAAGGGGGCCGCAGGGCATCTGGTGGGATGGAAGCATTATTTGTCAAAGTGTCATAAGGCTCAGTACTGGATGGGAAAACCAGTCCTCTAGAGTGAGGATGGGAGCCGGGGGAGTCATGTAACAGTCATTTCATACAGGGCTGCTGTTTCAGCAGGAGATGTCATTCATCTCGCAACGTAAAGTTACACAATTTCAGACAATTTCTCCAAATATATATGCCATTTAAAAGTAGAATTACTGATGACGTACACACACATGGCGTAAGGAGAGCTACACGCACACACACACACACACACCCTTGTGTCGTTTTAACTGCATCTGTAGAGAGAGAAAAACATCCAGCGCGCCTTCACACTTAAATTAAACACAATAACCCGTGTGAATATCCCTGAGTCATTGGTCATTACCAAGAACAAAAAGGCCCCCGCAGCTTTGAAGTGCCTTCATGCACTTTATGAACCCAATGATTTAACTGTGTGAGCCGTTAGCCAGCCAAGGCCACTGCAGTGTGTCAGCTCGGTATCTAAAGCAAAGCCCTACTGCTCTCTGCTGCGCTCCACAGCTACAGGGCACAGCAGCTCCTTCCTTATTTACTGATGGACCACGTGGAGGTTTTGTGCGGATATAATGGAATACAAGCTGCTGAACATGTGTCATGTGCAAGATGTGGGAGGGGCAAATGTTTAAAAGTCTGTACAGAGGGTACTGTCTGAACACCAAACCAAAAGCTTGACACTGCAAAACCCCCATGTCCTCTGTCCTCTGTCCTCTGTCCTCTGTCCTTTGTCCTTTTTATTTAATATTTTATAAATCCCCCGGTTTTTTAACGATCATCACAGCTTCAGAGCCAAATGCAGTGATCCAAACATTGCTTCCAATCCTTGAATCTGTTGGTCCGTTAGGTGATAAATAATCAATGTCCAGCATGTCAGTCACGAGGCCACACTGTGCTGTGCTAACAGAGGGCGACCTGCCACCTTCTGGGGTCTTTGCGCATGACGAGACACAGCAGCTGCCTTCTATGTTTTACAGTAGTCTCCAAACCACTCCAATGGAATTAAAGCTAAATTGAAAAACTTAAGATAAAGTATTTAAACATTAAAAAACCCAATTGAGACTAATAATAGTAATAACTGAAAGCTGTCCCCTACATTGCGGCGTAATTTGATTTTATGAGTGAGTGCATTAACTGTCAGCTGGTCACAGGTCGGTAGAGTAACAAGCCACTCCAGGCTAAGTTTCACAGCCATTTCAGAACAGATGAGCGCTGTTGTTAACACAAGAGTGCTTTTCTAGCGTCACTCGCATCAAGAGGCCTGTTACTTTTTACGACGCATAATTATGCTTAAAATAACAACCAGCAGACTAATTCAATAAACCCTTTATATTTTGTAGTTTTAATACCAATAGCTAAGAATATTAAACATTGACGGTGTGGCAACCGCCCCAACCTTACTGCCTACTGACAGCTGAGTGTGTGTGTGTGTGTGTGTGTGTGTGTGTGTGTGTGTGTGTGTGTGTGTGTGTGTGTGTGTGTGTGTGTGTGTGTGTGTGTGTGTGTGTGTGTGTGTGTGTGTGTGTGTGTGTGTGTGTGTGTGTGTGTGTGTGTGTATATATGTG
>NW_022280042.1:7634227-7654112 GCF_004355925.1 Anarrhichthys ocellatus
GTGTGTGTGTGTGTGTGTGTGTGTGTGGGGGGGGGGGGGTGGGTCTTGTTTTTCCCCTGTACCTTTGCAGCTGTTGTCTGCATGTCCACACACATGTGGCAAGTTGTTTAAAGATAGCAGGACCCCTGATGGACACCGTTCAGTCTGTCCAGTCCATCATCCAGCAGCTATGTCTCCTCACCCCGTTGTCTCTCCCAGCTCGTCAAATAGTGACGCTTGGTCAGTGCAACCTCGGCGTCTGACACAAGGCAGCATTTAGTGTCTGTATGACGCACCAGGCTTTATACTAACTCTGATGCAAACCTATCCCCGTCACGAGACAGTCATAGCAACTGACAGAGTATATAGAGCTTGATAGGAGGAGGTCTGGGTGGATGGTTTGGTCGAACAAATACAGGACTTTCACAGAGGACTTTCACCCAGGAGACCGCTGTTTGTGTCCTGTGTGAAACCAAGTCCGAGATGTCCTATTTTACCTTAGTTTGGTTACGTAACATACGTACTTAACTCCAGTTACATAACAAACATACTGCTTTAACACAAACCACAATCTTTTCATAAAACTAACCAAGTAGCTTTGTTGAGGAAGTAAACCTAAAAATGAACTAAGCATACTTTTGAAGTTTATTTTGAAAGACGCTATGCATGCAATGAGAGAAAACTGTGTTACCTGTGAACAGTTTTATTTTGAAAAGAGTTTATGCACGTAATGAGAGGACACTATGTTTCCTGTGAAAGCAGAAGTTTATTTTGAAAAGACACCTTATCAATGTAAGGAGCGGAAACTGTACTTTTTTGTGAACACAAGTTTATTTTGAAAAGACACTATCCGTGTTTCCTGTGTACTTTATTTTGGAATGACATTAAGCATTTAAGGAGCGGAAACATGCCGCCCCCGACACTAGAGGGGTACCGAGAGAGTCATAGCTATCGGGCTGCTGACCAGGGGTCGATATTTGACTGGTTGTGAGAATGTGTTGTTCTCCTAATATCTGCACTAGAACAGACAATACTTATTTGCACCAGTAAACCCTGCTGAACCCGTCTAATGAACACACGGTCTGAGGACATAAAGTCATTTAAATGAGATGTTGATTTTATGTTACATCAACGCAGCTATTGTACCCAGAAGTAGTCAAATATTGATAACATGGTGCCCTGCCATAAAATGTTGCTGACCTGAACTCCTCTGCAATAACTTGCAAATTGCCCTGTACCTCTTATTTGCATTAAAAATGAAGGGTGGCACACACACACACACACACACATATATAGCAGAGAGCACTTGCACTTCCCCAGAGGCTGCATGCAGAATCCTTCATATAAATGTTTTATTAAGAAAGTAATTGACAATTCCAAAAGGAGATTATTGCATCAAATAGTCAGTGTGCACTCTTGGCCGGATGTGGTAGTGTGAGGACTGCATCCTCCATACTGATGAGGTGTGGAACGTCTCCTCCTCTCTGCAAAGAAAACAGGCTTTTGTGCTTTCCAGGTTTAAGGAATAATTCCGCCCGTAGCCCAGTAAAAGTACCGAAAAGCTTTTCAGTTCCATTAAACTGACTGTTCTGAAAGACTGAACTGTCTATTGATGTTTCTCTGTTGCAGGTTGGATATGGGAAAAATGAATCCATTAAAATTGAGTGTCTGCCATCTTTGCTGTTTTTCAAACTTCTGCCAGAAATTTAGTTTAGGTTTTATTTCTTTTCAGCC
Organism: Anarrhichthys ocellatus; assembly: GCF_004355925.1. Lineage (NCBI taxonomy): Eukaryota > Metazoa > Chordata > Actinopteri > Perciformes > Anarhichadidae > Anarrhichthys > Anarrhichthys ocellatus. The sequence goes on from NW_022280042.1 coordinate 7,635,941, forward strand.
TGCATTTGCCTTCTGTCTTGTGTCTCAGTATTATCACAGGTACATTACAATACATTACAAACCTCCCAGAGGAGCGTTAGAGGAACCATCTTATTCCCCCGTTCATTTTTTACAATCGCAGCATTCATGTCACGTTTAAAAGAACACCAATGCTTCTCAAACCATTAGCATAATGCCTTTGCGTTCACTTTCATATTAGCATAAGCGAATGTATAGCATATTCACAATCAATGAGGGCAGAGAATAGCTCGCCTCGGGTCAATTTCAATCATCTGATATCGCACATAATGAAGGTTTACAGTGTGTTTAATCCATAACGCGTTGCAGATGGATCACCAGGTGTGTTTCACGCCGTCTGTTCTCTTCTTGATAGGTGATGAGTGAGTCAGAGGCCTGTTCGCTGCCCGGAGGCCTGGCCAGTGTGAAGAAACAGTTCGAGAGCCAGGAGTTTGCCTCTTCGTCCTCTCAGTCCAGCGTCGCCCAGTTCCACTTCGAGCAGAGATCTGTCCAGGTGAGAATGGATGACGTCCGATTCCACCCAAATCACCGCCGGAAACTAGCTCAGCTTCAGCCAACACCGACACCCTACTGCTAGAGACCCGGGCCGTATTGCTGAACCAGGACTGCGTGGGGCAGTAAAATGAGAGGTTTTCTAAAGGGGCTCTGGTGCTCTTTGGGGCTGCCAAAATCACAACAAGATGATACTTTCTTTTAAGAAAACCTTCTGCAATGAGGATGAATGTGATGATAACATCAGGTATTGAACATGAAACCTCTCCATAGATCATTATTAGAGATGAGCAATAACAATAGTTGAAAGTGGCCTTTATTGTCCCTCCTATTTATAGTCAACGCAACATGGAAGAGACAGCACTGCTGCGGCTTCTTGTTCACCGGCTCTGCGTAAAGTGAGAAACCTATAAATGCCACTGGGTGATTTACATTCTAGTGTAGCGCTTTATTGGGAAAAAAAAAACCTGGCCGCTGTGGCCGGCAGGTGTTTCTCGTAGGTCAGATCAGAGAGGGGCACCTTGAACTTTGCTCAAAATATGTGCCGCTGTCATCGAGCGCGTGAGGGAAATGCTTGAACGCGTTAGCAGCCTCTGACAGGGGGGGCTGGAGCCCTGTCAACCCCCCCCATCTGCTCATTCAGGCGGGGAAGCAGAGCGGATTCATCGAGCGCACGCGGACCTTGCTGAATGCTAAATGTTACAGAGGGGGTTTCGTGAGGGGAAGTGTCTGTTTGATGGAGGTATTGCCTCTGCACCACAATGGCAAACCACTTTCCGCCTCAAGTTTCCCTCACCGGTGTAATATCCGAGCTCCGGTTTTATAAAACTGGTCGTACATCGGGGGGCAAGATGTTGTTGTTCTGATTTCAGAAGTACAGAGCACACCCTCCATGTATCTTTCATGTTAACAGCAGCGAATACAAGCTGAAATATTTGATGTCTCTTTCATCTCCTTGCATGAATCTCACAGGAGGAAAATAGCACATGTAGTGTTGTGTTTTTGTAATCCAATGCTTTCCTTCTCCAACTCTGACACCGTCCTTTAGTGGACTTTAAACTTAGTTCTTTCTCCCTAATAGGAAACCATTTGTTCCATTTCAAATTTCCTCCATCTCTCTGTTTGACAGGAGACGTCAAGCTCCTCAGAGGTGACGGTGAGAAGCAGTGGCAGAGAGGTCGTCCCCACCGCAAACCTCCTCCACAATCAACAAGAGGTACTGGGTATCGGAATGTCTGCGAGGGGCTCAGTTTAACCTGCAGAGAAATGGCTTCTGGAGAAACAGTCTACTTATAGACTGGGTTGCACCAACAAGGTTGAACTTAATCTAGGATTAGCTCCAAACAGAGTTGAGCAAAACTAGGATTAAAATGAGTAAATTCCGATTTAAAAACAAGAAGAGCTCTGTTGCTAATCTCCGTTAAGTAAATACAACTTAACAGTGTAAACTGTTGACTCTAAGCCGAATGGGTCCGTGGTCGCTCTGACGGCAGCTGTTGAAAACGGGAACGGAACACGTTAATGTCCCGTAAAAGCCTTCAATCAGTTTTCAAAACATCACATTGTTTGCTAGCTAGCTAGTTAGCCTAATGTTGCTCATGATGAAGCTCTAATTTCTCCTGTGAGAAAAACTTGTTGGCTGAATTAATGAAGAAAAATGACTGAATAATAAGAGTTATAAAACCGACAACGGCACAGGAAGAAAAACACCTTTTTCACATTAAGGATAAAAGAGTGTTCAGCTCCACAGCAGTGTCCTTGCTGAACCGGTATCTTGGGAGAAATTCAGCAGCAGCGTCATAAACCTCTATTGGGTTGAGTCTGTCCATTAACTTTATTATTTTTCTCAATCCATTTAAAAAAGGCAGCGATTCTTAAAGTTAAACCTCCACAAGTGTTTAAAGTATAATTTAGGTTTAGAGTCAAATCTAAACTGATGTTTACAGAGGTTTGAATTGAATTGTTCTTCATCTTTTCTTTCTTTAAGTTAAAATCATTGTCGCTGCAACTCAGCCTTCAAGTTGGTAAAATTAAATCTAGACTAAATATTACGTTTTCTATAGAATCTTTTTCACTCCAGCAAAGCTGCAGGTGAATGGCCTGATACCATCCAGCACATATAGTGCACATGTATTTTAGTTGCCCCTCATTCTCTCATGCCTTTAACACACAGAACACTTTGTTTTTCAATATACATTGACTGTTATTATATGTACATGTTATTGTTCAGGTTGCTGTAGTCATTTTTCGTAAGAAGGAAAAAAAAAGCATGATTCAAAGAGAGGTACTAGCTGTTAAACTCACCATTTGTCACCAGCTGTGTGGTGGCATCTCGCCCCTGACAGGCTGCTAATAAACCCAGTTCTTTGATTATTTCCGAACTTTCTGTCCTTCCCTGTGTAGAAAATTAGCCTCATGCTAAGCCTTTAATGCCTCTCTGATTGAAAACAGTTGGGGTCAGTGCAGTTGCCAGTTTACAAATGATTTTTCTTTTCACAGGTGATCCATGATGAAAGAGTGCACCAGAACAACGTGGCTGCCAGTTACGGGAACCATTACAATGAAACAGGTTATTCCGCACATGGCTTTCGAATTGTAATTTGCACGTTTTTATCACAGCGCTGCTTGTGTCCTGTATATTAATGATTGTTCCCACTACAGCTGAATAAGGGATGAGCTATGAAAATGGGTTGGAGTGCAGATGATTTTCTATTCAGTGCATAGCAGCAAATCTAATCAGGGCAGAGTCAGGAAGGTAAAATATTGGATAGTGGAAATTGGGCAATCACAGCTGCATGGTTTCAGAAAATGAAAACTACTCAGGTTTTTAATGAAATGATTTATTTCTCTTTCCAATCCCCCTGAGCTCCCTCACTGCGAATGACTTAATGAGGCAGCCTTCTTCTTGTGTCTAATTCAGTTATGCTCATTGGAGGAGAGGACCTACCAAAGGTTTCCACTCAGTCTTTGAAGCAGCAGTATGAAAAAACGATTGAGGAAGCCGCACCAGCCAAGGAAATTAAGGTAATGATGCTGTCTATTTATCTAAATAGAAGATAGTTTGGTTTTTTCATGATGTATCAGTATGAGGATGAGGCCACATCATGAAATAATCAAAAGGAAATTGCCCATGCTATAAATTGATGGAGAATAAATTGGATTGGATAAAAGACCGAATGTTATTTACACATCCAAGGTTTTTTTTCCCAGTGTAAAAAGAGAAAACCCAAACAAGAACGCACAATACTGTCTGCAGTTGAAGTGATGCTCAAGCAAGTAATTAGATTAACTGAGTATGTCTGGGTTTGATGGACTGAAGATGTCTGTATTTGTATATTTACAGCCAAATAAGGTTTGTTATTTAGTGCTTCTAGATAAATTTGATTCAGCTGCACAAATGATAGAAATAACATTTATAATGATACTTCATCCCCTAAATCACTCTGTATTTCAAAGCTATCCTTTTTCTGTGCTTTCTATGACGTAAAACATTTCAATTTCCTATCTTTAACACAACCCTCACTTTCCCTCTGTCCTTAACCAAAACCACTTACGAACCATAGGTTGATGTGGATTTCAACCAGTTTCAATGGGCACCAGTGAATCAGTCCTCCAAAGCTTCAACCATGACGAGCTATGACACCTCTTCCACCTTAAAGACTGCCACTCACACTGCCTCATCAGTAGCTTCTGCCTCGTCAATGGCTTATGGGCTGACAGATCATTTCCCTCCTCCGCCCTCGAACCTGTTGCAGGAAACCCCCGACTATGTCTCTTCCCAGCCTCAGGAGCCAGCCTCCCAACATAAGAATGCTGTTACTAAGGAGCAGTACTTTAAACACAAGAGTACAGCCGAACTAAAGCGCATCTACAAGCACATCAATCCAGAAGTCCGCAAGAACATCGAGGAGGACTTCTTGAGTGAGCTCACCGAAGCAGAAAAGAAAGACTTGGAAAGCGAGGAAATGGTAGGAGACGTCCAGCAGGCATGCTATATGTTTGAAAATGACGGCACCGGCTCAAGCCAGTGTTCGAGCCCTGACAGAGAGTACCTGGAATGGGATGAGATCCTCAAAGGCGAAGTGCAGTCCATGCGCTGGATGTTCGAAAACAAGCCGCTCGATACGATCAAAGACGACAACCCAGATGAAGACGAGGTGGGGAATATCGCCCAGCAGGAAATCATTGCCGGCAAAGATGTCAGACACACAGCTTGGATGTTTGAGACTCGGCCCATTGATGCTCTGGGGACAGAGGCTACCGATTCTACTGAGGAGTCACAAAAATCGACTGATCTCGCGAGAGGGGATGTCCGCACTGCCACGTGGCTTTTTGAGACGCAGCCACTCGATTATCTGAATAAGATCTACCAAGAAGACGAGCAGGAGACGGACTTTGTCGCCACCAAAAGCATCACCGGCGGAGATGTGAAAACCGCCAGATATCTCTTTGAGACCCAGCATCTGGATTCCCTGGGTAAAACAGAAACAATTGAGGAGAGCAACTTCCTGAACCTGAAGTCTGAGCTGGAGGAGATCAAAGGGGATGTGAAGACAACCACTCGCATATTTGAGACCCAGCCCATGTGTGTCATCAGGGGGGATTCGGGAGAGATGCTGGAGATCACCACCATCCGCAGGGAGGAGACTGAGAAAGGAGACGTCAAGACATCACGCTGGATGTTTGAAACCCAGCCTCTGGATATCATTAACAAAGACCCTGCGATGGTGAAGCTGATATGTGGCATATCCATGGAGGACAACATCCAAGTAGGTGTGAACAAAGGTAGGTGGCTTTTTGAGACCAAGACCCTTGACACCATTAAGGATGAAGAATGGGAGAGTTCCAGGAAGCAAAAGGAAGACATACTTGGTGCCGATGTGAGGAAGCACTGTCTGGTTTTCGAGACTCAGGCTATGGATACTCTGAAAGACAACGCCAATGCTAGACCTTTACCTTCAGAGGAGATTGTAGGAGGAGATGTTCGATCAGCCAAACATCTGTTTGAAACGGTGCCTATGGAAAATCTGAAAGAGCTGCTCGAAGTGGGAAAACTTAAGAAAATGGTTGCATCTGAAGAAGAAAAGGGTGACGTGAGGCATCAAAAGTGGGTCTTTGAGAGCCAGCCACTGGAAAATATAAGGGAGGAGAAGAAGGAGATTACAAGAACGGTGAACGTCGAAGCTCTGGACAAAATAGATGTGACAAATTATAAAGAAAGGTTTGAAAGTATGGATTTAAGTAAGTGTGAAGGAACACAGAAAATTCAAGTTGAAGGTGTCACAAGTGGATCCGTCCGATCCAACAGAGTTCTTTTTGAATCCACCCCTATGTACGCTATGCAAGACAGCTCTGGCCATTACCACGAGGTGAGGACCGTGAGGCGTGACGAGATTGTGAAGGGAGACGTGCGCAGCTGCAGATGGATGTTTGAAACACGTCCGATTGATGAGTTTGATGAAAGTATCAATAAGTTTCAGATCATAAAAGGTATATCCAAGCAGGAGGTCGAGTCAGGGGATGTCAAAACGGCCAAGTGGTTGTTTGAAACTCAAGCGCTTGATGCCATTAAATCTTTCAGTCATGTTGAGGATGAAGAACATACATCTAAGGAAAGTATTGAAATCGAGAAAGGGGACGTTAAGACTTGCAGGTGGCTATTTGAGACTCAGCCGATGGATGCTCTGTATGAAAAGGTGGAAAAGAGCGAGGCTGACGTCGAGGAAGTTCAAAAAGGTGACGTCAAGACGTGCACTTGGCTCTTTGAGACCCAGACACTTGACAACATACGTGATCATACGGAGTCTGAGACCATTCTGAAAACCTGCACTGTAAAGCAAGACGACGTCCAAGGAAAAGACGTGCAGCTCGCCCGCTTCCTTTTTGAAACCGAGAACCTGGAAAATATCACAGGTGAGGACGTTGGTTCTTTCAGAAGGGTTACAGAAATTAACATCCAGTCAGGCGATGTTTCCAGGATGAAGTACATCTTTGAGAATCGCTCCTCTGACATTATGACCTCCACCTCTGAGGAAACAATGCAGAGGCTGAAGACACAGCAGACCGAGGACATCCAGAAGGGAGACGTGATGAACTGTACCTGGATGTTTGAGCATCATCCAATCGATGCCATCCGTGACGATTCAGCGGAGGCGAAGGAAAGTCGCACTGTGACTGACGTTCAGGGCGGTGACGTTGATAAGGGCCGCTTCATTTTCGAGACCTACTCTCTGGATAAAATTAAAGAGGAGTCCACTGAGACTGATATTTCTAAAATCACGAGTATCTTTAGAGATAAAGTAGAGAAGGGGGACGTGAAAAATTACACCATGATGTTTGAAACTCAGCCGCTGTACGCAATCTGTGACAAAGAGGGACATTATCATGAAGTGACTACAGTTACCAAGGAAGAAATCATTAGAGGAGATGTGGTGGGGGCTCGATGGCAGTTCGAGACAAAGCCTCTGGATTCAATTAGAGATTCCGAGGAGGTCTATGTTATCAAAGCTGTGACTGAGGAAGGTATCAACAAAGGAGACGTTAGCACTGCGAGGTGGAGGTTTGAAACACAACCTCTGGATGAAATTACAGAGGAAATAAAAGTCAGGTCGAAAACAATTGCTGATATCCAAGGCGGTGATGTGAAGACAAATAAGCAGCGATTTGAGACTGATGAGATGTCTCAAAGGTACATCAGAACCGTTAGTGTGAGCGAAATCCAAAAAGGCGACGTCAGATCTGCCACATGGATGTTTGAAACGCGCACAATTGACGAGATCCGCGGTGAAGGCGCAGAGTACGATGGCATGGAGAGAGTGACAAAAGAGGAAGTAATGAAAGGAGATGTCAAGCAGTCTGTGTGGCTCTTTGAAAAGCAGCCCCTTGACAGTATCAAAGAGACTGACGACACAGAGCTTGTTGCCACAAAGGAGGAAATCCCACAGGCTGATGTGAAGACGACAACATGGCTATTTGAAACCACTCCGTTCCATGAATTCAACGAGAGCAGCATGAAGACGACAGAAATAATGGGTAAAAGCATCAAAGACACACTTGAGGAGCTGTACTGTCAGAAAATGGTGGAATCACAAGGGGTTCTTTTTGAGGCAGATGAGATTGGCGATGTCCGCATGGCTAAGTACAAACTCATGAACCAGGAGGCTCCGGAAATCCAAAGAGAAGAGATTATCAGAGGGGATCTGAGCAACATAATGATGAACCTCCTGAACCGCAGGGAGATCACTGAAAGGGGGATAACTGTTGACAGTGAGGAGCGGGGCAACATCAACACCACAGTGAAGCAGCTATTCAACCAGGAAAGGGGAATCAATGTGGAGAAAGAGGAAATTGTCCGCGGTGACATTCAAGAGGCCGTAAACAATCTGCTCAAGAATGAGGGCTCCTCCAAGCGTGGCATTCTGATTCAAGAGGATGAGAAAGGAGACGTGAGGTTGACTATCTACTCCCTCTTGAATAAAGGGGAGAGGGCTAGCATGGAAAAGGAGGATATCATTCAAGGCAACGTGAGCAGAACGCTTCATCGTCTTCTCTCCAACTCGGGAGGAGAAGACTCTAAAAAGATACGGGTCGGAGAAACGGAAAGGGGTAACGTCAGCTTTTACTCCACATGCATTGAGTCGGGAGCCTTGGATTATCTGAAGCAGCTTCAGTACGAACCCGGTGAAGCCCAGGAAGAAGTAAGAAAGGAGAATATCATAGGTGGTGACATTCAGGAGACAAAGATCTTGCTGCGGAAGAATCAACAGCAGATTGGTCGCACAGTGGCAGAAGACGATATAGTTCCTGGTGATGTACACAGCAATGTTAAAGTATTTATGACGGAGCCTGCTGTTACCTACAGAAACCTAGAGAAAAAGGATATTGTCAAAGGTGACCTCAACGCAGCCATGGATTCACTGACCCAAGCCATCAATCAGAAAGTTTTAATAGAGAAAGAGGAGGTGGTGAAGGGAGACATACCAACTACTTTGAGGTCTCTGGAGGAGGCCCAGCATCAAGCCAAAGAAATGGAAAAGCCTGAAATTGTCAGGGGAGATATCAGAGGTGCTCTAGAGTCACTGGAGAAATCTGCAACCACCAATACGGAAGCTACAGTTGAAGATCTAGTGCCAGGTGATATCAAAGGGACCCTGAAGTCCCTGGAAGAGGCTAAGCAAGCTGTGAAAGAGGTCGAAAAAGAGGAGATTCTCAAAGGGGATATCTACACCGCCATGCAAAGTTTACACGAGGCAACGAGTGAGAAAAAGACTTACCAGCATCAAGTGAGCGAACAAGGGGATGTTAAAGGCACTATCCAGCTCTTGCTAGAGCCAACGACTTCTCCCAGACTGCAGCGCAGGGGGAGCATCGAAGGAGACGTGAAAACATCTATAAAATGTCTCTATGAAGGACAGGATGCAACACAGCTGGAAAAGGAGGAAGTCTTGAAAGGGGACGTTCAAGGGGCAATAAAGAATCTAATGCAAAGAAAACAATATTCGCATCCCAAACGCATGCATCCCCCTAAGAAAGCGAAAGTGCCCGTGAAGAATCCATTAACTGTAAAGCAAGCGGAGCATGAATGCTTACATGAAGACAAGAGTGAGAGTGTAGAAGTCAATCCTGCCCCCACTGTGAAAAAGCTCTCTCAGAGCAGTGAGTCACAGAAGCACACACAGAGGCACAACGAAAGCAAAGCAGTGAAAACACAGGTAATAACTCAAGAGGCCCACTCTGTTACTGTATCCAAAACAGACAATGCCACTGGGGCCTCTCAACAGAAGAGCATGAAAGAACAGAAGCAGCAAGTGCTGCCCCCACAGAAAATACAAGCTCCTAAGCCTATTATGATAAAGAATAAACAAATGACTAATAATAATCAAACGGAGACCAAAGCGTCTGATGTGAATGTGATCAAAGAGGTGCAGAACATATCGCAGACTAGTATTTCAAACAAGAAAGTATGCGAAACAAAGTCGATCAAACAGGTGCAGACTACAGTGACGGAGAAAACTGTCGTTCGTAAGCAAAATGTATCGGAGCAAATGTCTCAAAAGCAGCAAACCGAGTGTAAGGCGCTCACACAGAAGCACAGCATGAAAAATGTGAAGAGTGATCACCGAAACCTTGACATGAGAGGGAAAGGTGTGATCAAAAAGGCGAAGCCCGAGATTCACTTCCCACCTCCTCCCTCTTCACCACCTCCACCCTCAGAGTCGGAGCTCTCCCTCCCTCCCCCGCCCCCGCCGGTGCTGGAGGGCCCAGCATGCCCCCCTCCTATCATGAGGCAGGACAGCGACCTCCCACCTCCACCACCTCCGCCTCCCATGGAATGCAAGTCTGAGCTTGAATTTTTCCCTCCTCCTCCGCCTCTACCCGGCCAAGATTTTCTCCCACCGCCTCCCTCACAGCAAGAGCTTTACGCAATGTCTCCCCCTGCAAAGCTGGCCAAACCGATCGGAAAGCCTTTATTCAAAGTGCCCAAGCAACCAGAAACACAGAAGCAGCCGGTACAAATTAAACCCAAATGGCAGAAAAAGCAGCCAACTCCTCCACCACCACCACCACCACCACCCCCTCAGCTCACTCCCGCTCAAGCAGAGACCGTGTCAACGGAGCGTAAAGAAGGAGCTAAAGTTCAGGAAGTGAGAAAGGAAACTACCCAACAAATTGAAACAAGCAAGCAGATTCAGTCCGAATTAACAGCAGTGTCGACAACAAAAATACCAAGCATCCCAGCTGTGAAACCAATGCAAAAAGAGAGCCCAAAGCCACCTAAAAAAAGCTTTGTCCCTCCTATTAAACTGCCTCCACCTCCTGAACCCACTCCAGCCGTAAAGCCTAAAACTTATGCTCGCAAATTTAAAACCCCTCTCATGCTTGCAGAGGAAAAGTACCGCCAACAAATGGAGGCAGAAGAAATGGTGAGGAGTAATGTCACCACTCCCACTTCACCAATTAAGATACCCTCCTCTGCTGCAAGTCCTGAGCTTCATGCAGCAATGAGCACAGAGACAAAAGAGGCCACGGAAGCGTCAAAAGCAAAGAGCGAAGAAGCTAAGACTGTTTCCAAAGAAGGAATATTGCCTGCCAAGAAAACCCCTTCCCAGATCCCTTTGAGCAAACCCTTGATCTCAGTTTTAAATAAGAAATCAGCATCTGGATCTTCAATTGTTTCCGTGGCTAAAAAACATGTTGCCAGCCAGCTCTCCGAAAAAATGGCCTCAACTGATGTCGTTAACAAGACTCAAACCGCACACAAGCAGCAGACTGTTTCTGTTTCTCAGGCCTCACATATTGAAAACCAGTCATGCTCGAATGTGGTCACTTCTTCAGTCACGCAGCAGCAGCAGTTTATTAAGAAATCCAGCACCAGGTCTGTCGCTTCCACACACAGTGCTGTCCAGGAAAATGTAAATCTCCAAAGCCAGACTGCGGTCACATTGAAAGCTGAAGATGTGAAGAATAGTAATGCGCCTCCGACACAGGAGGGGAAAGTGAGTCCCTCTCAACCCACTAAAATTCCAAAGGTAACTCCGAGTTTCAAGGTGAAAACCTTTAAGATGCCGAAAGAGGAGAAAAGTGAAATGCATTTACAGCAAGAGAAAAGTAATGTTTCACAGAAAAGTGAAACCAAAGTGAATCAGAAGAGCAACCAGCTGACGTCCGCAAGAACTGAGATGAAAACCGAAATGAAAGTAAAGGAGAAGAAAAGTCATGTGACCCCACCTATAAAGGAAGTTGAGGTGGAGGTTCACGTTAAAAAGGGAGAGCAGGTGCAAAAGAATGAGACTGACGTAAAGCTGTCACCATCAGTTACTGCTTTAATGCCTAAGCTGGCAAAGATAACATCTGCAGCAACTCATCAAGGACAAGGCCATGCATCTGTCTCCCACAGTCAGCAGAGCATAAAGACGGAGCACATTCAGCACGAGAAGGTGGTGGTGACCGAGAGTGTGGTACAGCAACGCTTTCAGAGACGAGAGGCCGTTCACATGCAACAACAAACAAAGGTACAAGCAGCGGAAGCGAATAAAGTGCAGATAAAGGCAGTGAAGTCAAAAGGTGAGCCCGAGAGCGTGTCTGTGCAAGGGACGGAGAAAATAGCCCATAAAGACGAGGCTCATTCGGAAGAAATCACAGATTTGGAGAAATGTAATGTGATGAAGAAGCTACTCGCTCAAATGAAAGAGCTCGAAGGCACACCAAGCAAAATAGACTCCAACGCTGTCAGGATGATTATAAGCCAACTCCCTGACTGGGCGATGGGCTCGGATGAGAAAAAGAATTTCAGTGAAATTGCTAAACAGCAAAGTAAGAAAAAGCTGAAAGAGATGGTGGCCTATGTGAGAAATGTTTGTCATGCAAAGTTCATATTTTTGGAGGAGAGCTCAAAGGCCGTGGAAAAGCAGGGCCACGAAAAAGAAGCGCCGCCAATGCCTGCAAAACCAGACAAGAGCGTTCTCAGCGCTGCGACTGCAAAGATATCGAAGATCAGTATCGGCTCGTCCAAAAGTGAGAAGAAGCTGGTGGAAGAGAAAAAGTCACTTCAAGAGAGAAAAGTGCACCAGGAGCTCAGGGAGGAGGCTGATCAGAGGGTGTGCTCACCATTAGCGAGCATCCGCACTCCGTCTCCGACTTTTATAAGCATCGAGTCAAGGAGGATAGACTCGCCGCTCGGAGTCACCCCTTCTCCACCCCCCTACAGGTCAGTCGGTACACCTCCGCCGCCTCCGCGCAAGTCATACACGCCCACATCCACCTTCAGCAGGGCCACGCCGTCCCCCACCCTGAGCCACTCCGAGAAGCTGATGAAACTGAGGGACACCACCTCCAAGCTTTCTCGCGGCATGACCCCACCGCCTCCCATGCCGGTGCCGGAGTGTATTGCAGCAGAAAGAGAGCAATCATCCCCATTTAGCGACAGGGGGACTCCGATAGAGAGACACGAGGAAGGGTTGGTGGACATTGCGGAAATGGTGGACTCCATGATGACTGTGAGGGATAAAAAGTCTTTCTTCGAGGAGGCGCAGAAGGCGGAGGTGAGCAGGATGTACATGCGGAGGGATCCCATCGACATCCCTGAACGTCTGGGGCTTGACGCTGAGGAAGTGACGATAGACTTTCTGAAAGAGGATCTCCCAAAAGTAGATCTCTCTAAGCTGGTGAACAGATTTGAATCTCCACAACCAAAAGTCTATGCAAGAAAAGAGCCTATTGTCATCACGGAGAGGCTGGGGAGTGATACAGAGGATTCGGAGGACACACCAAGAACTGACGAAATCCCCTCGTTCAACGTAAAAGCCATAAAGGATGTGTTTGAGACTGGAGAGCATAGTTCTCAGGCAGCCCGGGAGCTCAGAGAACAAATAGAAAGAAGAGAACCCCAATCGGCCCACACCGAGGTGGCGGGTCACTCGGAAACGACAGTGGTCACTGAGCAATTCTGCAGCATCGACGACTCGACGAGCGAGATGTGCTCCGGGAGCTCCTTGACCCGCGGCAACCCTCCGTCCTACGCCGACGTGGTGAGAGGCGCGGTGCAAACAGTCGACGTGCCACCCGAGGCCTCCACCGAGGAACTGCTGAGGAACTTCCAGCACTCGTGGGCCGAGAGCCAAGGAGTTTTCCAGAACCTTGGTTTCAGTGTCACGGAGCAGAGGACCTCGCAGATCGTAACGCACCAGCAGGCAACCGTCGTGACGGGTAAACCGAGCTGTGCAGCATGAGGATACTAAACGGGCGTGGCGGTGTGTTTTAACGTGCTTTGCGTGTGAGACGTTTGAGGCATCAACTGCATCGTGTGGAAAGAAAAGAAGCATTAACATTGGTTTGACACTGTTATTTACATGGTGTGATTTTCCTTTGATGTGTTTTTCCTTTGTTTGATCTATTCACACCAAAGCTTGGAGCTGCGTCCTGTTTAGGTGCCGTCAGTGTTTAATATTCGCAGGTTGCACTTTGTCCTCTTTATTCACACTTCCGATGAGTGAAGCTGGCAACATATTGAACTAATATTTCTCATGCCTGGGTGTGCGACGCAGAGAAGTGCTTGAAATGTCTCAAGCAAGAAGAAAACAATCCGTTTAATTTTTATTCTTCAGTTGGAGATTCAGCTTTTATTCCAAAGTAACATTTTGAAATATAGAATTAATTACATTTCAAAGCTTTTGGAGTAATTATGAAAATCACTCTCACTCCTTCGAAGACAAACCATTTTAGACAATTAAACATATTTATAATGACTAATAAAGAGCTAATACGCATGCTAATAAGCAACTAGTTAACAGTGAATATGTGGACCGTAACATAAAGTGGTGCCGTAGTTTTGATGAAATAGGAATTGCTCTGTTTAAACACCAGTAAATATGAATTCATTATTCAGGTGTCATGCTTTAAAGACTCTATTGGTCAGTGGTTCCCAACCTGCAGGTCATGAGCCCCAACGTGGTCCCAAGATAAATCGGAGGGGTCACAAGATCATTTAAGGGATAAAACAGGCCCAATTTATTTTAAGTTTAGTTTTTCTGACATTCCTACAATTGTTTAGTATTTATTTATACACATACTGCTTAATTTGAAGGTCACAAGCCAAAAAAAAGAGGAAAATACTGTTCAAGGCAATTCATTTGAATTAATTAACTACCAACTTCTTGGTTCTTTCCAGCACATTTTCCACGGAAATAAAAAGGAAGTGACCAGCCTGTAAATTAAAGTTGTTGCCTGATTTCTTTGCAGAAAATTCGAGTTCCAGAGTCCGAGCTGTGCCAGGTGTGTCGCAAGAGGGTGTACCCGATGGAGTCGCTGTACGCAGACAACCAAAACTTCCATAGAAGCTGCTTTCGCTGTGAGCACTGCAGCGGCAAACTAAGGTGACGCCATTTCACAGAGCGGACGCATTCTTCTCCCGTCATTCCTTTGCACTACTTTAACCCCTCGTTATCTTCCTTTCCTCTACAGCCTTGGGAACTATGCCTCTCTCCATGGACGAATGTACTGCAAGCCACACTACACGCAACTGTTCAAATCCAAAGGAAATTATGACGAGGGATTTGGACAGAAACCACACAAAGAACTATGGAATAATAAGAACCAGGACAATACAGCTGAAAAGACCAAAGTCAAATCCCCATCACCTGAGAAGAAAGTCATCAATTCCAGAATTCCCACTGCTCGGAGCACATCAGTTACTCGGGAAGATGACGTGAGAAAGCCAGAAGATGAAAGCAAAAAGCTCACCACTAAGATTTCTGTGGTATGGCCTCCTCAATCAGATTCTCCAAAGAAATCCTACACTATCCAGGAGGAGTTGAAGTTGGTGAAGCCCTCATGGCCCCCTAAGGAGGGCTCGGCTCAGGAAGAGGAACACCTAAATCAGCCTGTGAAGCCTTCATTAAAGGAGACCGATAACCCCGCAGCCAAAGTACAAAATGGACCCGAGGGGGAGAAAGTGAAAAAGCCCGAAGAGACTCCAGCTCAGTCAGAGGCTCCGGCCTCCCCGGCAGCAGTCAGCACTCGAGAAACTAAAGAGTCAAACAGTGGCTCCCAGGCCGTGGCACAAGTGGGTTCTGAAATGGACTCTGAAGTGCGGCCTGGAGTGGAAGAGAAGGAACAAAGCCCGGGGTGCGGCGGCGGGGGCGGAGCTGTGGAAGGCACAAAAGTACCGCGGGAGAGTGGAGAGGACGGCGCAGAAAGGGTGGAGGAAGTGATAGTGAATGGACATGAGAGGCAGAGAGAGAGTGCAGCGGGTGAGAAGGAAAGCCAGGAGGAGAGAGATAAAGGAAATACTGACGGCATGAACAATGGGGAGGCGGTAAAGGTCACCTTAATAGATGAGGAGGAGGCGGGGGGACGGGCTCTGAATGCAAACTCCAACAATAACAATAATTACGGCCAGATGCTTCTGGATCATGACATCCTGTTTCAAGGGCTGAGCGAGGTCGAGGGAAAGGGAAACCAGTCGCTTTTCCTGACGGATACAATGGATTTCTTCCAATCCGA
Organism: Anarrhichthys ocellatus; assembly: GCF_004355925.1. Taxonomy (NCBI): domain Eukaryota; kingdom Metazoa; phylum Chordata; class Actinopteri; order Perciformes; family Anarhichadidae; genus Anarrhichthys; species Anarrhichthys ocellatus. The sequence continues at coordinate 7,651,451 of NW_022280042.1, forward strand.
TCACTGCGAGGAATCAAAATGGATGCCAATCGAAGTGCTGCAGTTGGCACAGAGGGACGACGCTTTTGTGCCAGCGGGTGCCAAATGTGCCGACACCACGGGCCGCCATTCAGACGCAGGCTCCTTCGCGGAGACGTCCGAGGGAGCGTTCGCTTTCAGAAGCGAGGCCAGCGGGCCGAAGATGAGCACATCGAGCTTCCTCGAGGACATCTTCGCAGGCCTGAGCAGCGGCGGCGGTGGCGGCTCGGGCCTGCTATCAGATTTCACATCCGGCGTCTTCGGGGAGTCGCCCCCGGCGTCGGCGCTGGATGACCTTTTGGATTTGGGGACGGAGGCGAGGGAGGGCTCGGGTGAAATGGGAGACGTGAGGCGGAAGGATGAGAGCAGTGACAGCGTCGCCCCAAACGATGACGAGGAGGCCCTGACAGTGGAGGAGCAGATCAAGAGGAATAGATACTACGACGACAGCGACGACTCCTGAACTCCTCGGCCCATTTCAGCTACTAATCACACAGCGTTGACCACATTTCACATCTCATGTCCATGGAGAGATGAACTGCTCCGATTGAATCCAGTGTTTTTGTACTGCGTTTTAAGACTGCTCTTTTACTTTATCTAGCTTTGTTTGATGGAATGCACCTGGTGTGCAGAGAGTGTTTCTTCTCCTGTTACTTAGTATGCATATCTATATTTTTGCCGACTGATCTAAACAAAAGGCTATATTTTCAAATAAGTGCATTAATTACAAACTGTTTTTCTCTTAACAAATGTCCGCCAGCTTTCTTTTTGTGCCTGAATAAAGAGGTTTTTCCCTTATTTTTTGTTATTTCTGTCATGTCTCCTGGTTGAAATAAAACTTCACAAACGCGACAAACGTATGAGTTTTTAATCAGTGAGTGCACAGACCATAATAGTGCTTAGCTGAGCCTCCTTTTGTGAGGCCGGCCATTTTGATATATGACCTACCGAGGAAACACTGTCCAGCTAAGATCTCTCTGGCGAAAGGCGTATTGATTTTCAGTGATAGAGCCGGCCTGCTGTAGGAGTTACAGATTTTTCCATTAGGTGGCTTTTGTCACCTTTTGACAGATCCCCCCCCCCCCCCCCTCTTCATGGTTACAGCTTGAACACATGGGGTAATTGGCTGCAATGAGAATATACGGCACTGTTAATTACACCGGCAAAAAACCTACTTTAGTGTCAGGAAAGTGATGGCTCGGGTCATGACGCTGCGTTTGTGCTGACAGCTCCTTTAAGTTGGGGAAGCACTGTTGCTGCCTCAATAACTCTGCATCCTCTCCTGAAATGCAGTTTGGCATCTTTTTTTAATTCGGCTGTTTCTTTTTTTTTCCACCCCGGAACGTTTTCATTTAATATCCAAAGTAGATGCTGTTTTGTCTGTTTTTTTAAAATTGTTTTATCCTCCTGCCAAACAATTACAAAATGCTGCATTTTAAAGTAATACCCGGTCACCTGTCCTAAACTTTTAACAGCAAGTATTGTGATTATAATAATTATTTTTGCAGAATCCAACAAAGTTGCATTATAGAGTTCACTTGTCAGCGCTAGTTAGGTGTGATACATCAAATGCATGGTGTGAAGTCATTCCATCATAACAGAGTATGAACCTTTAATTGTGTTCAATCAAAATGAGGCCGTCCTTTACGGAACCTGTCAATCATGCAGCTCCTTTGAAAGCCTCCCCCGTGCAGCTAAACCGGTACGTGGGGGTTTTATTGTCGCCCCCGGATGCCATCAGATCGCCCAGGCGTGACGAGCCGGTCGCTCCGTTGCTTGAAAGTCAATCTCCGTTAATAAACAAAGCAGCATCACTCTGCGCGCGTCCGATTGGCTGTCATCCCTCTGAACAGACGCCCGCTGATTGGACGGCTCCTCTCCTCCTGTCGGCCGCAGCAGCTCCCCCCCCCCCCTCCTCCCACGAGCGTGCAGCGCGAGGCACCGAGCAGAGGAGGAATCCGCGCGCGGCATGTGGAGCGGACGGGTGTGTTTCAGGCTGGAAAGGACAAGTTCTAACGAAGGGGACACGGAGAACGACACCGGTAGGTGCTCAGGACACGCTGGGAAAAATGTCGCGTTTTGTTCGGCGCGTGGCGAGCAGGACGCTTTCTAGGCACTAATTAATTGCTCGCTGTCGGGCGCCCTCGCGCCTCCGGAAGGATGCCGTGTGTGGAAGTGACATTGAGTTAACGGGCTCCGTCATGTGGCAGTGTGTTTATGAACGCCTCGCTATTTCGACCCTCTCTGTCTGTGGCAGTTCATTTGTCGTCTCTTCTACTTTAGCAAAAGAGAGGCTGTGTTTAAAACAAATTAAATTAAATAACTCTCCGGTGGAAACAGTGGTTTTAAACTTGCTTCTGACGGTTTCAGCTCGTCTTCAGCGGCTTGGTCGCCTTTTATGTGTGAAGTGGGACCGCGCGAGCCCGGAATCATCATCATTTACGCGCTTAATTTCTCGTTTGTAAATACATGCTATTATTTAAATTTAATTGTCGGCTCATTGGCAGCTGTGTGTGTGTGTGTGTGTGTGTGTGTGTGTGTGTGTGTGTGTGTGTGTGTGTGTGTGTGTGTGTGTGAGAGAGAGAGAGAGAGAGAGACAGAATTAAATCCAGATAAGTGCACGAGAGCATTTTGCGTCTCTTTG
>NW_022280042.1:7654122-7666775 GCF_004355925.1 Anarrhichthys ocellatus
GTGTTTACATCACCACTTGATTTTTCCTTGCATTTGTAACGTCAGAAAGAGGATAAAAGAGACTACTCGAGAGGGATTGTGGATGATCGATTGGATAATGGGTTCGTTGGCCATGGAGCTTAACAAAGTCTGTGTTTTACCAACAAGTCACAATCTAAATCTGACTTATCTTGGATCCTATTATCCTTTTAGCCGTAACAGGCTCAAGAATGTTGGATTCACAGTTGACTGAAGCACAGTGGGAATAATGTTTTTTCATGCAGGTGCCAGTTGGTGCAATGTTCAGCCTTGGTGGAAGTCTCTCTGTACAGCATAGAAACAGGGCATACAGGGAGGGAGCGTTTCTGTAACGTTTGTACGTTTTCCGTCTCATTCATTCCTCTTCTTGCCAGGGAGCCGCTGTGAGGAAGCCTTCAAAGTAACACTAACTTATAATAAAGCCGCCTGAATGATAATAATAATAATAATAGAAGTTATTCAGCACATATTGGTGCTCTCGTTCCATTTTCTGTGTTCTACCGTTTTTGTTTTACTCGTACTTTTGCCCTTTTGTGAAGCAACAGTTCTGATATTGATTCGGGTCCATGGTTTAAGTTCACTCTGATAGTAATTAAATCTATTTGGGTTTTGGACTTCTGGTCGGATTTCAAGCACCGATCACCTTGGGCTCTGAAAAAAACATTTCTCACCATCTGACATTTTTATAGATCCAACGATCAATTAAAAAAATAACCGGCAGCGGTGGATGACGAATCAACACCAAGTAGATCTGTGTTACTATTACGTCGACAGCAGCGACCCTTGTGGCTGACACATCTGATGAAGGAGTGAAGAACAGTACTGGCAGTATATTAGAGTGTGTGCACTCTGGTTCTCCCTTTTTCATTCATTGCACCAGGCATAGTGTGTTTGTTGTTTGCCTGTGCTCTCGCAGTGGCACAGGGGTAACGAAAAAACAACAAACTCTTCTTCCCCTCGAGCCCCGAAGAAGACACGCGGATAGAGGCAAAACACACTTGGTGTAATCTTTTCCTGAAGCGTGTTTATTCTCAGGACATTTCCGAGGAACTTTCTTTTTTGTTATATTTGTACTCCAGTCTTTCCCGTGAACATGTGTCGTATTTGATTTGAATACAGTGTGTTGCGCTCCATTAGCCGCTGAGTTCTGACTGCAGACATGCTCTGCAACATGAACACTGCGATATGAAAATGATAAACGACTCGTCTGAAGCTGCGCCTCTAAAGATCCTTTTATCTGCTCAGATTACTTCAGGAATGTCTGTCTTATCTAGTTGCCTTCACAGAGAGAGAGAGAGAGAGAGAGAGAGAGAGAGAGTGAGTAAGTAATGGAACAGGGCCGGGCTAATGTGTGCTCTGGTGAGATGCACAATGCATCCCCTCTAATACATGAACCCCATGCATCTTTAATGACGCGGTTCATTACCTTCTCTGGATGATTTTTTTCATATTTAATCAGCTCCTGGTGCTATGGGTTTTACTTGCACGAGAGTGGCCATTAATATTCAGTGTGTCCACATTACAGACATGCATTTACTTTGCGCCACGCCTTTTTATTTTATGGACTTACAGAGTGTTTTTTGTACAAATAATGTATTTGCTCCTTAGCATTCGGTGACATAGTGTTGTGCTAGGATGACGGTCCACGCTTAGCGGTTTGCGGGACCGCTGGCTCCGACTCCCCGCTGCGTTGGTGGATGTGTTTGATGTGCTGTGACGCCTGAAGACGCCACAATAGTCCCGCAGGTTCAAAGCCAGGCACGCCGCTTTCCCCATGCACACCAAACAGGACGCATCAGAAGGGGACAAGTCGTTCCGCTCAACACTGATGTTGACAAGCTCCATCATCGAAGTGCCAGTTAATAAAATATTGGCTGTTGGATTGGATACATTTCTCTTTATTTGTTCTGAACAGACAGCAGTGACAGAAGTATCGAGCATTTTGCCCACTGGCAACTTTGGTGAACTATTTTCATCATAAAAATAAAGAACACTTCTAACACTTCGGTATCACACCGTACCAACGCTGAACTAACACTTCTCCCAGACGGCAGCAGGTCACAAGCGGCTTTAAAACTGAAAAGCATCTCTTATGCTGTGAAATTGAAAATACCAAAATAAATAGAGATCTAGACTCTCTGGAGTGCAGATCTCAGCCAGGTGTGTGTGTGTGTGCAACAACCATCGAATGAACACAAGCCACAGTTGACTAACAGAATAACAAATGCAAAACAAACGTTTCGCACAACGTGATGAAACGCAAAGTCAAGAGAACACAATGGCACAAACAGACCGGACGAAACTCTATTTATTGCAATTAGACAACAGCAAAATTAGTTTATTCATGGTTCATACCGCTGCAGTAAACCAGCCGACGCGTGGTTTGCTCTGTACAGTGAACACAACTCCTCCGCATGATTTTATGAACCCAAACAGGAACCCAGGTTCGGTCTGCATAATCTACTTATCCATGTACAGCATGCAAATGTGGCACAGACCAAGGCAAATCCGCTATAAAAGTTTGTTGTGCATTCGTCTTTGACGATGGCGCGCTATGTCGTGCCCACATGCGGCGGAAGGGTTCCCACGACGTCGAGTTATTGCTCCCTTTCATCATCGCGTCCGTAGAAGTCGGGCCCCGGCCATTTCCTGTGCACTCATCCCCATTAAGAGATCAGCTCGGGCCGTAGGATGCGGGCTCTGTAGATGGCTGGACCAGATCCGCTCCTCCTCCCCAATGACCACCCCCACGCTTCCCGCCCGTCGCTTTATCAAGCGCTGTGATCTACTGCGGGAGAAATCCGGAGCAGTCTTCAAATAAAAGCAATAACTCTTGCGGCCGCCGAGAAGGAAATCAGGAGGCAGGCGTGTCCTACCAAGCCAGACAGCCCTCCTTCCCCCAACTCAGCCGTGCATATGGACTTACCCCCCCTTCCCCCTCATGTTGCTGTCGTCTCACTCAGGTTTATCATCAGCTGCTCCCCGTAGATGCCTTATTGCCTTTTTCCACCCTCATCTGTCCGCCTGGCTGAAAAGGCCTCCCAGGAAGAGATTAGCAATCCAATAACTTGTGGAGCATCCACCTCAGCAGCAGGTGCTCCCCGGAGGGAATGCTGATGAGAGCAGCCAGGACTCTATAATAACAGGCCAGGCGGTATTTGCTAACAGCCAGCAGCCCGGGAGCCTCGACCTGCAGCTGATCCGAACCTGTTGTCGAGTCATAGCAGGTTTCGTTGGCATTCTGTGAATGTCTTTTCTTTTCACGCCAGTCAGAGGAATTCCGCTTTTTACAATTAAAGTATTTCGAGCACGTTGAGGAAACATTTCCAGTGTCTGGATTCATACAGGTGTTGACCGACATGTTGGGGAATGGATTGGGATTTTGCCGTGTGCATGCACATTATGTTACCAATGGAAGTGCTTGATTCACACCGAGCACTTCCATTGTAACGATAATTAATTAGGGACAATTAGACAAATTAGATGTTTGACCCACGACAGCCGGCCTGCAGTAGAATGAAATCTGTACTGATCTAAAATCCTCTGAAGGCTTACTTGATGTGATCTCAGCCAGGCTCCTCGAGGATGTCTTCTCAAATGTTGGCCTCACACATTTTGGACCCTTTAAGACTTATTTTTCTAAAATGCAAAAATGCTGGCAATGGTTTAATAAAAACTATTTCATTTCCATTCCCCTGGATCTGAGCCTGGCTTGTGACACAAAAAAACAACCTTCTTATGATTACTTGCAGTTGGAGCTGAACAAATTCGAAAAATTGTCTTATTTCCTTTTGACTGATATTGCAATTGCGAAATTATTTGTGGTATTAGAGGGAATGAAGTGTAGGCCAGGACATCTCTGCAGCACTATAATATTTCATTTAAAATGGTATTTTGACACCTTTTACCTCAAAATCCCAGGAGCCCATGTTGCTATTTATTACCACGATCCGCCGTTTGGTGATGGCCGCTCTCGTTGGTTTTATTTGCGACCAGAACATTCCGCTGTTACGCAGATGATACCCCGCTGTACATCAGTCTAAACCCATTTCAACCAGGGACCTCTACCTCCCACTTCACTGTCTTTGTAATTGCTATTCACAGTTTCTAACTGAGGGTTTTTACACTTTGGGACCCCGCTGGATGTGTTAAATTGTACTTTCCTGCTGCATAACAAATTCCATGCAAAAGCCATTTTATGTTCCTTTTTTACTCTCTCCATTTTATTGACTACTGTTTTATTATTTGCACTTTTACACTCTTTATTTTACACGGTATTTTTCGGTCACTGTGGCTTGTTTATCCTTTCTTACCTCACTCTCTGGCTCAGTGGTTTACTGTCACCTGTGGTTTTTATGGCGCTGTACAACACCTTTTTAACGCGGCGTTTTGTTGCTCATTATAACAGCCCATGGGCATCCGGTGGAAGACACCTGTGGAACTGTCCTCACTCTGGTTTAGAAAATGGCCCATCTTTTAAAGCTTGGTAAGAAGCCAGGTGTTAAATATGAACTGAACTGTGACTCTTAAACGCACAGTGTTAGCCGTTATTTTACAGTGTGTGCCATCAATAAAGAAGCTTTCTGCACATTTTTAAAAATCTCTATCTAGCATGTGAGGCAACTAAAGTATGCCAGTGAAAGGATGCATGTACAGGTATTATTTATCCATGCAAGAGTCATAAAATAGTGTTCCTATCTGCAGCTTTTTCTTACTTTATTATACCTGCTGCTGATATCAAGCCTCCAACAAAAAGAGTGCACAAACTCAGCACAAAACAAACGTGTGTGTGTGTGTGTGTGTGTGTGTGTGTGTGTGTGTGTGTGTGTGTGTGTGTGTGTGTGTGTGTGTGTGTGTGTGTGTGTGTGTGTGTGTGTTCTTTTTACGGGGAGCACAAAGGGGACTTAAACACCTTATAGCGTAACTGCAAGTCATCTCCCTCGTCCATAAATCCCCCTCTGGCTTTGTGCTGCAGGCTGTGCAGTGAATTCACAAGCTCCGCTCGTGTTATCTGTAGTTTGTGTTTTTCTTCTTCAATTTCACGGGGACTTGTGTTCGGTGATAAAGAGTCAGTCGGAGTCAGTTCCTCGAGGCCAACTCGACGTGATGGGCCACTCTGGTGTTGTTGTAATGTGTGAATCGGCAGGAGGGACGGTGTGGTTTAGAAACATAGCGATACCAGTAACAATACTAGTACTTTAAAGTGATACGGACCCCAATAGAGTACTTCAATTGATACATTTATTTCTTCTTTTTCAATGTGAATGGAAGCGTTCAGTTGCTTAAAGCTTTAACGTGATTGTAAAGCCTCTATATACTGTATATAGTGTCTAAACAGAACTGAATAGATTGGTCTCATTGTCACTGATACCTGATCCAGCTGTCTGAGTTGGCATCGGAGCATCCCTGTGATACCGAGCTCTACTCGGTCTGTCATCTGTAGAAGAGAGGAGACATGAGGCTGCTTTTCATCCACTGATTGCGGGGGTTAACAGGGATTATTTTTAGGACGGAAATATGGAAATGACGCACCTTTTCAAAATGAGATTGGCAGTGCATTGAAGTAGCAGTTCTCTCCTCGTCGTCACCCGCCGTTAGATTCACAGAAAGTGGCAGCCTGAAAGTTGGCGCTCTCCTCGGTGCTGCAAGAACCATTCAAGGTATGTATTTTTGAGAACCGTTTGCGGTCTTAAATTTCTGAGAGAAAAAGAGACGGAGAGAGAGAGGGAGATAAATAAAACCCGATGAAAGGGCCATCTTTGCTATGCTGTTGGATGTTTGCCATCTTCGGCGAGGGAAAGGGCACGGGAGGCACAGGTGCAATAAAGGATCTTCGCTAATTGAGTGACGTACGGGAGCCCGGGAGGGACAGCCCAGGTGCGCAGACAAGCAGGGGTCAGAGCCACGGTGCACAACAAGCGGAGAGAATCCTCCCCTCCGCTGTTCTCCTGTAATTGCGGCGAGCTTAATCTGTCCCCCCGGCTTCCTGTCGGTGAGAAAAGAATACGTCTGGCACCTCGACAGAGATTGCTACGTGGGCTTGGCATTCAACGGGCCGGCGAGATGAGGAACAAATGAAAACCGAATTACCAGGCTGGGAGATTAATGGAGGAAAATGAAAAGGGACGGATTGGACCGGCACGGAGACGTCAGCGTTACAGGTGTCAGGGGAGCAGAGACGGATGCCGGCATTCAGACTTTGGCACCCAGAGGTGCCTCGCGTTCCAGCGAATATGATGGGCCCGTGTCACAGTGAAATAGGCGGGTGAAAAGTAGCCTGAAATTAAATGCGACAGGCATCTCCTCCTCCTTCATCCGCAGCTTTTGAACGCACGTCTTCTCAACGAGGAGAATCCATCCTAGAAGAGTTCCGTCATTAGAATATAAATATATTCTGAAGCTCCAAAAATGAGAACCGGTGTGTTTCCACAGCTGCTCGGAGCTCAGCTGCGATTTTTTTTCATCTCTACATCTAAATGATCTCTATTTTGCCTTAAAATGACAATTCACATGTTGCGTCTACAACCGCGCCACCTTTCGTCCTCACGGCGCCGGGGAGGTTTGCGCTCCTTTCCTGCCTGCTGTTGCTAAGCAACCAACACCTTTCGCGTTGCGATGACCGTGATGAAGTTGGCGGTACTAAAGTCAAAACAAAGAGAAATGATTTTCCTGCACTGTGAATCCCTCACAGGTGCTTTGTTGCACTATTCGCCTTGTTGTGAGGTTTGCGGCCCTTCTTTTTAAAGGGCTGTGATTGGTTGTTCCTCGTCACGTGACGAACATGACGAGGAACATCTCGGCACACACTGAATTATCTTCCAACTGGACCTTCATTTTGATCTCAAGAGCTAGTGTATCGAATTTAAATGCCACAGGTACGACATTTGACTCAGTCAACACACATCGTGGAGTGCAACCACAACAGTCTCACGTCTACAAAAAGCCCCAAAGCATGTTTACAACTACCGCTGCAGATATTGCCTTTATTAAAGGACTTAATTAGACGCTCTTTCCTGTGTATTACAACACATCGCTGAGCTGCATTCTTCCAGTCTACAAAGTCTACATCGCTAACTTGTTATCAGCCGCCCCCAGCTTGTCATTCCTCGCATCGAGACTCTCCCGAAAGCGAACCAACGGACGCTTTGCAGAGGCTTTTTCTTTCCCGGCAGCGCGGCGTCCCCCCTCCGCGTGCTGCTGGATTATGGATTGGGCCTTTAATAATCAATGACAGCGCGGTTGTCGGTACAGATTAGCGGCATAATCTCCCGTCTGCTCCGTAATACCCTTTACACTGTAACTCTCTCGGCAGCAATAAAAAGCCCCAGCTTAACGCGGCTGCAGCTAATGTTTGTCGCCGCATTGTACTCCGTAGAGCAGCATCGTCGAGTTCATTTCTCCCCCCCAAACCCCCCCGCGGTGTCAGAACTGCTTTAAGGATTTCATTCGAGGTTATTTTTGAAGTGACATTTTCAGAGGGAGCTTGACATTTTGATCAAACTGATAATAAACGATTATCTGACAGTTCCCACAAATAAGGCTGGTGTCGCAGACGTGGAGCTCAACCATCCTAAAGGCCCCCCTCCATCTCCCTACAAGCTTTGCGAGGCCGGTCACCATGTGTTGTAATCACTCCAGAGAGATGCCCCCCTCCTTCTATTTACATTTCCCCGTGTTTATTGACGTGGGAGACGCTGGCACGCCATTATCATCCCTCTCCCCGGCTGATTTCCCGTCGCTTAATAGAGGTGGGGCGACAACGGCCCTCCGCGGGCAACAAGTGTGACGGATGGCAATCAGGCCCGGACTACATCTTCAGAGCGCACACTGTGAGACATCGCACTTTATATTCAGGCCCTTTCTTTGGTGGGAAAGCTCTGTGTGAGAGGGATTGTGGCTGGATCGGCAGCCAGGATTTGCAGGCTGAGGTTCACAGAAAGAATCTTTTGGGTCGGGGGGGTGGGGGGGGTTGATGAAGCCAGTTTGAAAACACTGTGTGACCCAGTTGTTTCCTCCTCTGTAGAATCAAAGGCAGCTTCTGAGGATTCAGAGATTCAGACACTGCAAGTCAACATTGTCTCAAAAACACAGCTGATCTCATTTCCCTTGTGCTGATGTATTTGCCAACCAGTCCGTCTTATTGTCCACATCTTCCTTGTGTTTGCCTGGTTATCTAGCTCGGTGGTTTCCCAGCCTCTTTGACGATGTTCCCCCCCAACACCCTGCTCAGATGACTCCAGTACCCCTCCATCATCAACAACACTGCCTGTCAGGTTTGTGTTCATTTGAATTCATCTAACTGGATATTATTAAACACTATTCACTATATTAGCTTCACAAACTGGTGGCCGAATGTTGTCAATACAATGCTACAGCGGCACAGCAGCGATACTGTATTGCACCACTCGGCCTCCTCTGGTATTTGTCCTCGTTGCCCGGTCGCTACTATGCTTCCGCATCACGACCCGACTCGGCGTGGGAGGCGAAAACGTAAAGACAAGGCAAGCATCCGCAAAATGTTTAAAACCATCAAAACTCACTTGTCTGTTTTTTCTCTGTTGCGTAAGAGCAGCGGAGCTCAAATCCTGTTGTGTCACAGGCTCTTTGCATAAAACCCTCGCTGCTGCAGTGGAAACGCAAGCTGCCATCGAACGAGTTCTTTCGCTGCACGCACGCTGCATTATGGGATTCCATTGGCTCCTCAGGCCACTGGCGACCTGTGTCTGGTCCAATCATAAGAAGATACCCACTCCCCACGCTGCACAATTAGAGTTCAAGATCTCTCACACACGCCTGGGCCGAAAATAGCACAATCATGCTGCACACGTCTGGAATGAAATCCATTTTTGAGCAATTTAATGAAATCCAAGTGTCTCATCCTCGCAACTCTCATCCCAATTAGAACCGAGACACTGTGAACACAAGGGTGGGAAATTATTTAAAAAAAAGAACAGTTGGAAGTGGAAATTACAGGAGGCCCCTATTCGATCGCTCCCTCCTTTTCGAACAGTGAACGTCGATGGAACTTTGTTAGCGAAAGGTTAACACGGCCATTAGAATTCAGCCCGCGGCGCGTCTTAATTTATTCGCAAAGCGCTGTCGTTCATTTATGGATCCGTTCCATATTTTGGAGCGGCGGCGAGATTTCAATCACAGAACCTCAATTAAAATAACAGCGAGTCTAACGCGAGACACTTTGCTCGCCGTCTTTGTCTTTGACTCGCGGGTCAGCGACCAACAGAGCGTCAGCCTGCTGTCGCTCCCCACCTGAAACTAAATCTATATTATTTGAATAAAACGTACTACGACGACATTCGAGCCCAGTAAATCCCCCGTGTCCCGCCTTTAAAAACATCTGGCCTCGACAACATTACCGGGTCTTTATTTTCTCTCTCCCCCAAGTGCGAAACAACAACACTTGTCAGCCTGATGCTCGTCTCAGCAGAGGAAAAGGCAAAGACGTTCTGTCTTCGTGGCGTCTCGCCCACTGATTAATGGCTAGAGGTGGAGGACCCGTGTTGTGGCTTTGATGAGGCAATTTGTAACCTTCTGCAAGAAAACAATGGCAGTTCGTTTTATTGCGATGCGTCTCCGGGGACACATCAGCATGGCTGCTGCATCATACAGTGAGGTGGTGAGCCCAATAATAAATCCAAAGATGCTGATGTGCCAGGGGGAGGGGCGGCGTTCCAGCTCACTCTCTAATGGTCCGTGTGCCGTTTGTGGCTTCATTTGGATGCAGAGTTTGAAACCAGCATCTCATTGTATCCAGTTATGACTGCGGAGCCGGGGGCCATTACCGCGGCTGCTTTCGATACGACTCTGTGGCAGTTGATCATTTAGCCGTTGTGTTCAGAACATCACAGTTGCCAGATGAATGAAACGGTAGCAAAGCCAGGGAGCTGCATCTGCGGACTGATTTTTCTTCCGTCAATGTGCACTTATCTTTTGTAGCGCTAAGTAAGGAGAGAAATAGCATATGTTAGGTCAAATGTTTTTGCTTTATTCATATTTTTCGTGCATTAATTGGTGCCGTAGCTTGTTATAAGATCAACATATAAATGAAAGAACATTCCTGGCGGGCGTGCCCCAGACCCCCCTGTCTCTCCTTGCCTCTGGCGTTTGTTATTGCAGAACGTGGACACAATTAAAACAATGTTTTCTTTCACCGTCACCCATCAAACGGTAAAGGCAAACTGCTTGTTGACCATCAATAAGTTGTCAATAAACCACAATTATGTGGATTCCAGCACCCTTTACGCTTCGTGAGCTCTGAGGACGAGCTGTTGAGAGACTCCAGCTAATCAGAACACTGTTTATCTGTCAAACATATTCTATACACTACTGATGCAGACGGCCAGCTGCTGGCCAACTGGGCCCTCGGAAGCCGATGGCACTAATTAGCATCTTGGGAAATAGTGACCATCTTTGTCTGGTAAATTGGCTGCTTGCTTTGAAGCTGTACTCTCTCCACTTGTTGTCTAAAGCAGGGTATGCTTGAGGGCGGGGCTACCTTGTGATTGACAAGGTCGCTACCAGAGCTGTAGAGGCCTCTCTGCGTCCAAATACGGTCACTTCCTGTTCACTAGGTGGTCCAGCTATTCTCATTTTAGTGACCAGGCGACCTCGCATACCGCACACCCCGGTGAAAATGCCAGGGAAGTATGAAAAAGTCGACACCGCCCGAGCCTCATCTGCTTAGTTCCTGTCCACATTAATTCAAGTGTTTTAATTGGCCGCCCGTCTGCGTCCATCCAGCTCCGCTTTACAGTTACTGTCACTACTGTCATCATTATTTAGTTGCTTAATGAGAGCAATGGGAGGCTTGCCGTACCTCTCTGATCTGGACCCATTTTTCTCAGCTGCTGCTTGGCTGAGGCGGTGTAGTGAATCAGCTACTGTGGAGTAATATCAACGAGCACATATCAGTGCCCGCATCTGCAGTGTGATGAATATTGATCATGTAAATGCTGTTAACGAGGAGTAATATTTCACTCCGGAGTCTTTCTCACCTGCAGGTGTTTTCATCAAATCTTGTCGTTTTTTTTTTTATTAGATCTTTGATCGAGATCGCCACAAGTGAAATGCTAATTTCCATGTTAATATCCTTGCAATATATTTGTCGCTGGGAGTTGTGAAAAGTCACTGAGGTGTCTACACTCTGCCCACAGCTGCTGGTGCGTCGTTTAAACTTGTATTTAAAGTTTATTGATATTTAGCGTGCCCTGTGTGCACATTGCACCAACTCCTTGCACGTCCTTGGGTCCCCAGCATTGCACCTACCGAGTGTGAACGTACTCTGCTAATGTTTGCATAGAAACGTAAGGTTTAAGAAACCTATACCTCCTTCCAAATCTCCAACAAGTATGACTACTACACAGCGTTTAACCATGACTAGCTCCAAATCCACTAAAGTCTATGGACCCCGGTCAGAGCTGGCTGATGCTACGCTATGATTGGCCGGTCTGCGTTTTCGGGGCGGGACATAGCAAAGGGTCATTTGAGAGAGGAGAGTAGTGCTGATAGTGTGAGGATCAGGTGCATTATCTGCTGTGCTTTCCCTCTGAGACGCTTCTCTCTCTGAGTCATTTGGTTTGTATTCATAGAAAGGACTGTTCCTCATCAGCGGGTGGCCGCATAGTAGCGCCGAAAATCCCAAAACGACAACGTTCTCCTTTTAGTGTGGAGTACTTCACAAAAGAAGGACAAATGGAGACTCTCGAAGCGTTATTGCTCACAGCGCTGGAGCTGAATCAGCAGAGGGAATGATGACTCGGGCGACAGAAGAGATAGCAATAGTGAGGGACGAGCGCTGAGGAGGACGCTGTGAAGAAGAAAGATTCTGTTTTGCACACCACTCCATGCATAAATGAATACAGATATAGCTGGGTGAAATCAGCACTGATAACTGTAGCCTGCTGCTAATCAGCTGCTGTCCAAACCCTGCATACAAAAGCGCCTCACACACACACACACACACACACACACACACACACACACACACACAACCTAAACAATCACTTTGCCTGGTATTTCCTTTCACAATTGCTTTTCTCCATCCATTCAACACCCATTCCATTCCAGTGGCAATATGTGCTCTGCAGCCTACAGAACACATATACACGGATGTTGTTTTGCATTTTGACAACTTTGGCTCGGTATTGTTGTCGCCCGGCATATGTCGTCTTTAAGTCACTCATTTTTGACGGATTTTCCACACACAGTGCAGTTATTCGGGTAGTTTCTTTTACTCTACCTGGATCCAAAGCAGCGCTGTCAATTGGAGAACTCCTCAACTAAAGAAGAAAGAGATGATCCCGGGAGAATAATAAAGGTGATTTACCGAGGTATATTCTTTGCCTCATAAATTCTAATGGTACCATCAAATGAGGCAGGTTTGGTAATGTATGCGTGCATTAAAAAACCCTCTATAAGTACATGACATCTTATATGCAGAAATAGAAAATAAATGTCCAACTTCACAGCCGTTTTAATAAAGGCTGTAAGAGAATATTGACAAACATAATATTGCAATATTGTGTTGTTTTGTACTTTATAGATTCTCAAAAATCCTATCTATTTTCATTAATTTTTTTACCTATATACTGTGAGTGTGTGTGTGTGTGTATATATAT
>NW_022280042.1:7676775-7686614 GCF_004355925.1 Anarrhichthys ocellatus
CCATGTTTTGTATTATTATAAATTTATTTATGTATATATATATATATATATATATGTATATGTATTTGCTTAAAGTAGTACTATGATGTTGGATGTTACAGGGATTGCGATACATGCAAATCCTACTGTTGTCATTGCATAAAAAAGAAAAAGAGATTTTATGCGTTTGGCGGTGTGTTCTTTATATTATTGTCCTAAAATCAGATTAAAATATCACAATACATGGCGATATATTGAATTGTTACCCCTGCATCGTAACACACAGCCTTTATTGTCATGCCTGTTTGAATACAAAGACCAAAGTAATTAAAAAATCACACCGCGTAGATGCGCTCCGAGATGTTTCCTATTAAAAAACCTCTTTCATTTGAAAGTGTTGAACAAAAGTCACCCCTCTATTAAGCTGCCTGCATCTTGTTTGTCGTCTTGTCCTTTTCTCCCTTAATTGGAAAGCCAAAGTGCTGACACAGCACTACGTGATCCACGTAGAAATTCCCCAATTACCCTTTTGCCTGTTTCCGTGTCGTCACTCGGCGGCTTGAGTTGAGCACCGGTCACCCTTCAGTGTGACGACCCTGCTGCTCAAACTACCAGATTAGCTCTGACTGGCGCAGCAGGAGACAAACTTCCATTTCATCCCTGAGAGATAATTCACCGACGGCAGCGCTTGTTTCCACTCTGCAACTAAAAGTCATTTAAAGAAAGCGATTTAAATAAGTCGCACTCGCTGAACAAAGGTTCTGTTTGGAGTCAAGGGCCAAAACAAATGGTATGAACTTGAATACGGCGGCGCTGACGCATTCCCAGATCATTTGCAGGTTTCAAACTGTCCTTTTGAGTGGACTGGCCTCTCCTGGACATCGGCAATCACACTTTTAAATATTGTGATTATAACTAGAAGCCAAATGTCTCATCCTTGACTGAATTGTGAAATTTGAGGATCTTGAAACAGAATGTGTAACCAGAGTTGCGTACAGCGGAAAGTGTGATCAGCATCCTAATGACTTACTCACTTGGTGTCTTTTTAAAGTTTTCATTCCAAATAATCCCACCGGTGACTTCAAGCCTCTACAAACGTAAACAGCACCCTAACAGAATACTTAACTGAATACTGAGATTCAGATTGGAATATCTGATCAGAGCTCCACGGAGGAAAGTGAGATTTTGAAAGCGGGGGAAAAGCCCCGCATGAATAAGATGTTGCCTGTTGCCTGTTCTTTTAAGTAGAGACACAAAGCAAATGTTTTGATTGCAAAGCAAACCATCTCGTCTTCCATCTGTGTGTTGCACATATGTTTTATGTATGGTCATCAACTCCAGCCTGCTCTGGGCAGTCGGCTTACCTCGGGGGGGTTTGTTCGTTTCCAAAAACAAGAGAGTGAAAGTGAATAAAAGAAGGCTATTCCACTTTATGAACATGGAATAATGTCTCTACTCTGAGTTTATTATGTCTGGATCACAGCGTCTTTGCTGCTAACAGAAGGTTTGCCAGTGTTTCTATTAGTGTCTGTGATGAGTTTCTGTCAGTGGGTCGGTTACATAACAGATGTTCATCCTACAGTCGCTAATCTACCTATCTGTCTAATAGCCTCACAGCTTGAGAGCCTGGGGTTCCATGCATGGCGCTTGTTTGATTATGGTAATTATTTCAAATGTGAGTCCTAAAACCAGGAAATGAGTTAGCATGGCTGCACTTCTGGTTCCCTCACCTTGAAGTCAGTGGGGTGTTTTAGATGCCTGAAAGAAGGTCTGTGGTTAGGACAAGCCAAAGAGATTATAACGTTAAAAACAAGATAACAAGTGCCTTAATGAGGCTACAAAACGTCAACACGCCGACTAGTCCACCTTTATACTCGCTGATGCTCACTGACTATAAGAAGTGGACTTTGTCACCAGGATGTCCCCCATTGGTTTGTGTACTACTGTTTTGAAGCCTCGAGTTCTACATTTCGGGCCGTCGCCATCTTGTTTTTTTGGAACCAGAAGTGAGAGGCTGGAGTTAAGTACAACCGAACGCTGAAAAAAGGCGACTTTCATGAAGTGAATACACACTGAAAGGGTTCAAACTCTAAGACGAAAACGGACAACTCCCAGCAACCTGTCAATCGCAAGGTAGCCACGCCCCCCGAGGCACACCCTGCTTTATGCTCTATTTTAATCTAAATAGGAGCATAATTACTAACTTACTAAATGAACATCATGTTGTATTGAAGAAGACATGAAACTAGAGATTGAGACCATAAACTCATGTTTACAATGTTTACTGAGGTAATAAATCAAGAGAGAAGTAGAGTCATTTTCTCATAGACTTCTATACAACCAGAGGAGTCGCCCCCTGGTGGACACTAGAGAGAATGCAGCTTTAACACACTTCAGCGTTCACGTCACTTTTCAGAATCTGCGATTGCGTAAAGAATCCCATTGGCTTCCACAAAAACGTCCTCCCTGCAGCACTCTGTTAGATAAGACCTGCCTCACTGAGTCTCATCAAACAAGCATTAGGACATACTGTAGGACCACCATGTGACCGTGACACATGGTTCACCGTATCTAAAGCACTTTGAATTGTCTCTCTTTGAACGGTGTCATACGGAAGAAGAGAAGAACCCAACTGCTTTCCCTTCCCCTATGAATGTAGATTAAAATACATTATAGATGATCAAACAGCTCAGAGTGACAGTACACGGGGGGGTGACACACTTTCGTTCATCCACACCGCTGATTAACCGCTCCGCACGCCTCAGTTTACACACCGATAGCGAGAGACACGAGGAGAAAGAAGGGGATCATTCACACCCGAGCGCACTCGTTCTACGTAGTTAATGCCGGGTGTGTGCGCGTATCATTGGGCCTCCCATCTGCAGCCCCCACCCCCTTCCGTCAGTCTCATGAACACATGTTTAGTATTCATTGCGGAGACGCATCAGCCACCTGAAGGGGGGGGGGGATGCCTGCGGGGCATTTCGACATGCTGTTTGGAGCCGACAGCTTCGGGATAATCACTTCACGACTCCCATGAAATTTCCTAATAAGCCGTTCGCTGAATGTCAATCGGGCTTTACCTGAGCGAGGTGCGACTGTGTGCGTTCACAGGGATTTCTTTTCCCTCCTCCTCCTCCTCCCTCTTCTGCTTCTGCTTCTGCTTCTTTCTCTCCCCTCCGCTCACTGATTTGACAGCTGTTGTTCTTAATTTTCTCCCTGGCTGTTTCGCGAGGATCCATCTGCTGCCGCTGAGAGCGAGGGGCCGATGTGGAAGCAGTGCTCGGCGAGTCGGATGCACACACACACACACACACACACACACACACACACACACACACACACCTTCGCAAGAGTTGTGTTGATGTGATTCAAAATTGGCTTTTGATGCTCTGTATGTAATAAGGTCAGTGAGAAGTTAAGGCATGAATAATTTGTGTCTTCTGGACGTCTTTAGACCACGTCCTCATATCGGCTGGAGACGGACGGACGGTTCTTCACATTTTTGGCTTTATTCCAGTCTTTGGTGAACTCTTCTGGGTGTACGGGGGCACGTTCCTCTTTGCGTTCTGCTCAATATTTCAGTGTTGTTGCGCAGCACACGCTTCTCTGTAATTTAAGTTTCAAACCTGAGTTTTTAAAAGCTCACCCTCAGTGGATGTAATGGGCTGAAAGTAGCTCAAAGTGGGTTTGATGGCAGGTATTGACTCGTGTCTGTGTTGCCCCGCAAAGCAGTCAATTACTGTGAGGAGTCCAGACGTCCGCGCACATATTCATGTTTGTCTTCCTCTCTAGATGGAGGTAGATGTAGAAGAAAGGCAGAGCAATTACAGTTACTGATTTTTCTATTTGGGCCCTTCGAACAATAGGAGCTTTCTTTTTCTTTTCTTCTCCGGCGCTTTTGTGATTTTCTTTTGCCGTGGGCCGTTTGCTTTCTGTCTGCTTCCAAGTACAGATTATTCCTGCTCGGAATAACTGTTTGTTTTGGTGTGCTAAGTACTGGCAGAGCTGTCCTCCTTCCACCTCGCAACAGACTCTTTTTTGTATTATTCGTACATCCCATTGTCTCCTCTGTAGGCTGCGATTCTTTCATCTCAGAGGGGTTAACGACAGCTACAATCCTATTGATCCGGAAAACTGATCCCTCCTAATCCTGTAACATGAAAGTTGTGCATTGTGATGCACCGACGAGCTGGCAGCAACAGCTTTATAAATTCTTCTCCAGCATCTATATGATGAGCCCGGCCGTCGGTGTACATCTTAGAGCTGCTCCGGAGACGGAGTATGTCCAGGAGTGTATCAACTATAAAGAGGCAGTTCTTTATGAATCCATTATTTGTTTCTGTTACTGTGGACTCGGCAGACAGAGAGGAGAAGACGAAAGCATTTTCCGATGGGCCTTGGGGAAATGAGTCAGCCCCGACTTTACTCGCTTTCTTTTTCTGCTTCCCACCCTTTCTCTCAATTTCTCACCTCGGGTTGTGAGTTCTTAACTCTCTGTCTCCCGATATGCCCTCGCACTTCTTCTCTCCTTTCACACCTACCGCCATCTCTCCATCCCGCTCCCACGGCCGGGGTTACGCTCGTCTCTTCGATTCGTCTTTTACGATCGGAATGCGACTGATCAGAACTCGGCTGTGTCAGCTTCAATGCGGCCTTTGCCGCTTGGACTCTCCAGAGTGACTTGTAATTGAGGGGCCACTCATATTTACAAAGAGACAGCAGCAGGATGATAGGCTAACGATGTCATTGTGTGGCTGCGCTATTGGATAGAGGAGACCAGCTGATCAGAACAGCTGAAATCATGATTGACAGCCCCGAACAATGACAACAAGGAAATTATGAGTCAGCAAGACGAGCGTGACCACGGCCTCTGTCTCTCCGTCTCCCCTGTCTTTTACCTCCTTCCCCCCCGTCCTGTCTCTCCCCCTCGGGACCCTGTTTCCAGGCACAGCCCCATGTGTGAGTGCAAAAGCACTCACACATGGGGCTGCCACGACCGACACTCATCCACGCCAGTTAATGACACTCGGAGGCATCCCACGATGCACATCACCGCTGGCTGCTGGGCTGAGTGCCGGGCTGAATCAGCGGTAAATTTTGGCAGCGCTCCCGGTGCAGGGTACAGTGGAGGTGACATCAGCGACTGTGGATGACACTCTGCTGGCAGCCGCTGCCTCCCACGCTCTTGTCAATGTCGGCCATTTTCAGCGTGTGTTGTGAGAGAGAGAGGGAACGCTGGAGAGAGGATTGGAAAAGCTGTGAGATGAACTGGTTATCCTTGTACAGTCAAAGAAGAGGGAAAATGTTTCAATCGTCAGTCCACTATTGAGTTTGTTTTCACACTGATTCACTCAAAGACCTTCTTTACTCTAACCTTGGCAGTCGTTCACAGCTAAGACTGTTTATTTCTATTCATTTCATGGCTTTAAATATGTGTCAACCTTTGTAGAAGATGAATAAAGAAGACAAATGCAAGCAGAAGACAAATTAAGGCTAAATACGCAGTACTTTACCTTTTCATATGAACCAGCAAGTATAATACCTGACTGTAGAGGATCATAAGAGAGAAAGGATGATGCTCAGAGGCAGAAACGCGACGTTAGAGTTCGATTTTAACGCGGTATTAAATCAGCAGCCGCCATAACGACTGTCGGATTGTTCCCGCACGGCTCTGGAAACATCAAGTGTGGCTGGAGGGCTGAATCGTGTAAGACTTCAATCCCTAAGTGCTACCGTGCAGCTTTAACACTAGCGTTTGTCACAGAAATGGCTGCAGTAATGAAACCCGCACCTACTATGACCTGGAGTCCCACTTAAAATCGACAGCATCCACCCTCACCCGGCGCTTTCTCTCACTCTCACTGCCGCCCTGTTCGTCTGAAAGGATATCAGGATGGTGGTACCCTGCACAAATAAGTCCCAGCAAGCGTTAACTCGGCTTCTGTGGACAAATGATCTTCTCGCATCGACTTATCCTCAGTGTAGCGGCCATCTTAGTTCAGCAGGTTCCTGGTTCAATCCCCCGGCTCCTCCGGAGAGAGTGTCGACTTGTCCTGGAGCAAGACGCCGGAACCCCTTGCATCTGCCGTCGCCGTTTGAACGGGTGAATGGGGAAAGGGTCATTTAAAGTTCAGCTTTTTCCCATATTGGAACCCATCGATTCATCAGAACTCGTAACGGCTTTGCTGGAAGAGAGGCGATGACTTCGTAATAGGGGCGAACAAATACCTTTCACGTGGAACGCAAGCTGCCGTCGGCGCTCTGAGGGTTCTTAAGGCAACCATTGTTTGGCCAGGTACTCTGACTTTAATGATGATGGGGTAATTGACAGCTAATGGAGAAGGTGTTCTTTTTGAAATAATTGAGGTGAAATAGGTCAAAGAAAAAGGTAACGTCTGCAAACTACGTCTCTTTGTCCTTCTACATCAGGCCCTTTGAAACTCGGGAACAAACGGGTGCGTCATTGCACAAAGGAAGCACTAAATATGCATTTTATGTAAATGTGTGCAATTGTCAAATCTGTTACCATTCCTTCATTTCTTTTAGTACAGCTCTGCGATGACACATTGTTGGCAGTTGTAGTAGTAGTACAACTGTGTCATGCCAGGTGTGTCGCTCTGAAGCACAGTGTTGAAAGCCAAAAGCGGCAACATCCCAGGACCAAGCAATCGGTCCGCTCCCAAACGGGTGCTTTTTACGCGGGCACTGCACCAGTTACACTAATATACAAAGCTCATGAACGTGCACCTCCTTACAAAGGGGTGACGTCAATCAAGTTGAATCTAGCAATATATATGACAAGGTTGTGCAACCACAAGCGTCTGCTACAGATTCCACTCGGGCTCTTTCTGTATCTCACTGCGTTTCCAAAATGTTACATAATCTTCCTTGGAAGGCATCTCCTCCTCACGCGTGTGATTTCTCTGTGACCTGTGTCAGCGATGTGTAGTGTGCCAGTCACACTGGAGAAGCGACTCGTTCAGAACGCATCGTCCTTTGCTGGCAACATTAACCTCCGTCTGTTTGCCCCCGCGGCGACGAGGGATCCAATCGACTGGCCCCCCGACGTCTCTTTCTTTTGAGACGGCGACACAAAGAAATTAACTCCCCGCGTATTCATCACCATTACCAGCGAGGAGGCGAGGAATTTAATTGAATATGTAATAGCACGAGGGATTGAAGTGGGGCTCGGCTCATTGCATTGTTGAAGCATGGGCCAGTCAGTGTATCTCTTCGCGGGTGGAGAACAAAACGCCGGCCCGGAGAGATGACGCACGCGGACCCCACGACGGGAGCCACAAGTCTGGCTGTTCCTCTGAAGTGAAATATCGCCTCCAGATCCGCGGAGTGGCGATAAACAAGGAGCCCCTACATGGTGTAAATAACAAGATTAAATCAAAAAGGGCCAAGCTGTGATTGAAACACCTCCCTCCGGGTGCGAATTGATTGGCAGTTTCATAAACAAAGAAAGAAATGACGCGTTAACCTTTTTGCTATGCACGTTTTACGTGTCAACCTGATCCGTGCTGCAGGATCAAGCACGGCACCTTGTTTCTTAGCGCTCATACACGACGTGAGGGCCGAGGCCTCAATTCTCACATCTACTGAACGACGCCAGACCCTGTGTGGGCGGGCAAGGTCCTTCCGGGACTCGCGGAGCGTCTGGGATGAAAGAGCTCGGAGACATGGTCGGGGGGGAGGGGTGGACAGGCCGAGGACAGGCTGAGCCATCAGAGCGCTGACAGCTCCCCAACAGAGAGGACAGGGAGGATGATGGGAGAAAGCGAGGAGGGGGAGCAGAGGCGCCTCAGCGAGATCAAAGGTGCACTCATCAAGGGCTCGTCTCTCTTTTGCTTTGACGGGGGCAAAGATGTGGGGGGGGTGGGGGGGCTTCAATGAAAAGTCAATGACGACTAGGGCTGCAGACTGAGGCTGCAGAGCTGTAACAAACGCAGTCCTCTTACCTGTAGATCTATCGCTGTAAATTCCCCTCAACAAAGTCTCCATATCATTTACTTTCTTTGTAGTCTCCCTGAAAGCTGTATTCATTTATTATGTAACAGGCGTATGAACAGTATACGTACACGTAGCCCTCCACTGAATTCTTTTTTCACATGTCTCCCATGCAGTTACAATAAATATTCGGCATACACTTTAACCACAAAGAACATGGAAGAGAGAAACTAGGTGCTACATCTGTTTGGGCTGTGTAGCATGTGTAGCATGTGTAGCATGTGTAGCATGTGGCCAGAATAAAAAACTAACAATAATATCATCAGAATGTGAAGAGGTTGTTACGGGTTACAGTTTTCTGAAACTTGGAGCATCTTGATCACCATGCAGTACTTTCATATTTCACACTGATCAGCCCAGGTTTGAAAGGTCAGGGAGGTGGTACATAATTTGCCACATGCAATATGTCAGACTCCACTGATCTCGTCCTGAGGAAAGGACTTGACGCACATCTGCAGCCGGCCCCTCAACATCGCACTGATTGGCCGCCAGGACAATTAGAGCTCAAATCAAGGTGTCGGGCTGGAATGAATCAGGAGACGGGGAAACACACGCGACGCGGCACAATGCCGGGCGGCACACTTCCTTCCGCGCAGACGACTGCCTGGAGAGCGTCTCACTCATTAAATGTGATGATTGTGAGCGGAGAGGTTACAGAGGCGATCCGAGGAGACGTGACCCATTTCTCCCTCCTGAGTGCAGCTGCTCTCTCAGCAGCGAACAGGAAGAGGACGTGCTGTAGTTTGATGCCACGGCATTTTCTACAACGCAAAGACGACTGGACACGAGGCGTAAACGTAAAGTGGAGGCTTTACTTTGAGTAAGAATGGACACGCTCGGTTAAAAGTTTCTAAAACCCGGTATTTTAGCCTTTTAACTTAATTTCAAGTAGTATAATTCCTTAGAGATTCTCTGTAAAATGATCTTTCATTCCTCAGCACTAACAGCTGGGCTTTTCTCTGTCCCATGAAGACTCCAGAGAGGCCTACATCTTTTGTGTTTAAGGAGTTAATTGACTCAGATTGTCTCAGAATCCTAATGGGACTCTTAATTAGGGCTTTAATAACGCCGTGAGCATTGAAAAGGTCGGCCACTTAAGCCTATGGTTACGTTAAAAAACACAAGTGTACCGTGCTTTGTCTGCTCCAGGTGCATAATTAGAGTAATCAGGCCACTTCCAATTAGATCTGGGTCATTTCCGCTCAAATAGTCTCTAATTTTGTCATGCACCATTCATAGCGCGATGCTCTTAGAGTACCACACGTGGCCTCTCGGCGCCATGAAGGCATTTTTAGAAATCAGGGGTTTCCTTTGTTGCCTGTTGATTGCCTCGATAAATATGGAACAGACCTGAAACCCAAATCAATTTAAGAGTGAGTTGACAGTAATGCAACAAATATTTCAACCTTTTATCTAAAAAAAGCTGCAATGTTCTCGTCCTAAAGGATTGGTCTTAGTGTGAAGCTGGCAGTCGTTCATATGAAGCAGCAGAGTGCTGCCTTGGTTTGACAAAGCCCCGTGTGATCTGCATCTGTGGTAGAAATTGCAGTGAGCAGCGGAGGGAAATGTGACCTTGTATTTCATACGCGATGGCACGGCGAACAGCAGCGTGGGCTGATCTCCGGCTCAGAGTTTCTGTCGAGCGAAACGATTGACAAAAAAAAAAAAAAAATCAAACATCTCCATATCAGCCGTCTGTCATCGGAGACTTTGTCTGCGACGCCACCAGCAGCTGACAGGAAGTCTTAAGGACGCCTTCGAGCTGAAAGTTAATTATCTCGTTCCTCCCGGCGGGTACCTCTGGATGTGACGGTATCTGTTTCAAGCTTTCAGACCACACAAAG
>NW_022280042.1:7686714-7722474 GCF_004355925.1 Anarrhichthys ocellatus
CCCCCCCCAAGCACTGATCAGCAATCAGGCTTGTCAGAGCGTCAATAGGATGTCATAGACGAATGAATGCCAGTGTTTACGGACGTGTCGATCAGCCACGAGAGCATTTCTAGAGGGCAAAAGTGATCCAGTGTCTCCAAAGCAATAATTACTCATTTTGTTGCTTCATTTTCTTTTGAAGGCCCGGCGGTCTATAGCTCTGAACCATGTCGGTCTCCGGTAAGACTGACTGGCAACTCATTGTGAAAGGTCAGAGGAGCCCTGCAGTGCTGGCGGATTTGTGGATTCAGCTAAAGCCTTTATCTCTCCAGGAATTTAGTTTGACCTCGCCAACTGTGAATTATGCTATTTGAGTCAGTGTCGGTACTATTTCATTCTTTCCTTTTGAAACCAGCGGTAGAGACGCCGACCCTTTCAGGCTGCATCGGAGTTCACTTTGTGCTAATTAGCAAATGTTAGCATGACGTCATGCTAAATGTTAGCATGATAACATGCTGAACTAAGACGGCGGTAAACATTACACCTGCTAAACACCTGGAATTTGGCATCGTCACTGTGAGCACGTTAGCATGCGGGTGTTAGCATTTAGCACAACGCTCGTCATTTCAAACGCCATACAGATAACAGGGAAAAGGAACATTAAAGTTCATAATGAGACATAATATTATAAGCACAGCGACATTCTTCTGTTTGTTCAACTCTATTTAGTGATGGAGCACCTATCACACAAGCCAAAAGTGCCCCGCTGAGACAAAATCATTAGATCAAATTTGCGCAAAAAAACTAAAAATGGAATAAACGGGTGTAGAAAATGATTCTGCAACCAAACCCTCCCAATCATCACTTTACCGGCGCACCGAAACAACAACAATCACACGCTAGAAATGACAACTCTTTTGAAACAAAAAAACCAACCTCATTGCGAAGCACATCTTTATTGGGCTCTTATGGTTATTTGCACAGCGAGTTCTCTCGCAGACAAAAAACAAACACGAGGAGTTTATTCAGGAGCGGGAGATAAGCTCATCACTCATCGCTTATAGAAATGATTTCCTCAACGGAGAAACGGAGCCTGCGTTCTGTCACCGAAGGGTTAGAGAGATAGAAAGTGTCACGACTATTGGCAGCAGAAACTAAAGGTGCATTTGCCCTCACGTTATTATTCCCCACCGTTGAATAATTAAGAGCTTTTGTTATTCCTCGGCCTCCCACTGTAATGATGGCAATAATTCATATTATGCTGATTAGCACGTTGACATGGGGGGGTAATGCATTCCACGCGCCACCGTTTATTTATTTTTTCCTAGGGTCAGAATAAAACTGTTAATGTTTCCACGGCGAGCTCTATAGGAAGGCAGACCTGTGCCAGGGCCACCGTGCTTGTGACGCACTCATCGGTGTTTCTCTGCATTCTCTTTTGTCAGCCAATTTGCGAGGTGATTGCTCATCAGCTGCCTCACAGAGTGTGAACCCCGTTCTGTGTGGTTGTGTGTGATCGTGAGCGGCTTGTTAATGGGCGGGCCCCGCCGTTACCCCGGAGCCCGAGCTGACAGCCTCGACGCGGCTAAGCCCCGGTGGGTAACTGACTCCGAGGTCGAGACGTGCCACTCAAGTCCGAGGGCAGGAAGTTCTTCCCAATTACCCAGCGCGCACCGCTCCCCGCCTGTTAGCCTGAGCGCTGACAGGGCTCCATCCTGACCTTGACGTGGCGCTTCCTCTCTCTCGCTTAAGCTTGATGGCAGAGAGACACCATGATGGTCTGTACTTTGCCTTTCTCTTTCAGTGATTTTAGGCTTACCAGCAGCTCACCACTGTGCTCCAGATTTTGGATTATCGGCTAGTCTCTCTTTTTATTTATTTTTCTCTTTCTCTGCGTCGCTGCTTTTCATATGTTGATATGTTATTCATGTTATAGTGGAGGTGGTGCTGCCACCAGACAGGAAGTCGTCCTGCAGTGCTCACTAGTATCACCGAAGCTCTCACAGTGCAGGCGTGACACACAATGAGAAACATTTTCTCTTGGAATACATTAATTGGATTTGTGTTATCCGAGTTCAGCGTGCTCCTCGTGGGAAAAGGAAAAAACCTGAGAATGTTTTGGAATCGCTCGAGTGTGTGTGTGTGTGTGTGTAGCATCTGCCACGGAGGCTTATTAATCAAGTGAAAAACTCAATTTGATCTGAGAGAGATTTTTCATTTGACCTTTTCCCCGGCGCGAGTGAGCCTCGAAATAGTAAGTCCTCATAAAAGAGCTCACGTGGCCGGCTCCCTCCACCGTCTCCGTGGTTAGATGGAGGCGTACCGATGAGCCACCGGACGATTACACTTGAAAAACCTGCTGAGTCATTGTTCTATTTTCTGATGGAATGGGTTCAACTCATTTATTCAGAGATGCTGTTACAGATTCACAGCCTCAGTAGAATATGTTTATTTGAGAAGTAAAGCTGTTTTTTTTTTTTGGGGGGGGGGTTGACAGTCTGACAGTCTTTAAAGCATCTTCACAGCATCATCTAATCTATTTTCCTTTCCCAATATACTTTCTCCAGAAGTCTAATATCAGTTGTCCTGACCTGGCTCTTGTCTTTTATTTCTTCTCTCACAGACATGGTATGAAGACACGGAGCCCATATTGCCTGGGACCAGAGCCAGCTGTGTCAGGTATGCTACGCTGACCTCAGCTGCTCACTCAGGGATGTAGCCCCATTTCTGGTTTTCAAAATAAAACGGCCTGTCCTGACAGGTAGGTCCCGCAGAGGAGGTAGAGAACCGAAACAGAAGCGGCGAACACAAGTTACCGTTGCCTCCGAGGTTCACTGCTTCAATCTCCGCGGCTTAACGAAGCAAATGCTTGGGCACCCTCGCGTGGGTTTAGGTCTCCTGGGTTCCTTTAGTCATCAAAAGGGAATTACCGAATTGAAGAGGAAATATGGTCTGCGTCGTCTCATCGATCACGGTATACATTTGGTGGAAGACGGTTTCAGCGTCCCACGAACGCCACACTCACCACTTTAGGGCATGGAAACAGAATCTGGATGTTGTATCTTTTTAAATAAGACATGACGAACATCCCGCTCTCCTCTTCCCTCTGCGTCCTCCCTCCTCATCGGCCCGCAGAGACACAACCAGTTAGCATGCATAAGTCAGGTGCTCAATGCGAGCTAAAGTTCAAATCCCTGCCACGTGAGCGCCTCCCCTTAGCGCCACAGGCATGGGTCTGTGCGGGAAAAAAGGTCATCTCTCACGCTGAGCAAATGTAGGAAACCGCCGGCTTTCCCTTCCCCTCGCCATGCTGTTTCTCAGCCTTCTCCGAGCCCCGGCGACTGCTGCTTGCTCCCACTCACCTAATCACCACTCAGCATGCCAAATGAATACATTAATCATACCACAAATCTGCATACAATTAGCATTTTCTAGCCTTGAACAGTGTTTTAATGTGATGTCATCTTTTGTAATGGCGGCGGCTCCACAGTCGGACACATCGCTTTTCCGTCTTAGTAGTCGTCGCGCCAAAATCCCCCCCCCCGTGTCTAAAAACCCATCAGGAGAACTTTCGAGACGATATTCAGCAGCAGCAGCAGCCTAATTGAAATAAAAGCGATTGTCAGCGAGGATTGGAAGTTTCCGGGGGATCACAGGAATCTTTTCTTTTTTTTTTGCTGTGCCTTGTTCTTCGGCTACAATGAAAGAACGCTTCAAAGGCGCATCTAATCACATACTACAAAGGGGCGGCTGATGTTCCGGCTCCACGCCAGAACCTGAATGTGGAATCCGAACACACGCGTAACCTCCTGGTGAAATATTCAGTGGAAAAGGGGAGCGAATGTGTCGACGGGCCTTGGGGACGAACAGTATCTTAGAGGCAATTCAGCCTCCTTTGAAGCTCCTCCCCTACTCCCCAGACCAGGACCCTGGGAGCTGCTGGGACTACAAGTAGTTAAAAGCAGCACTTTATTCGGACTTTTCATTTATTTTCTTTTGAAAACGCACTCTTTTCAAATATTCAATCAGCCCTTGAGATCATTTTTCTGACAAGTCGGAGGATTTGATTTATTTTTCTTATATTCGTTTAGTGGAATAGAAAGAAACTGATGAATTATAGCAGCAGCTCAGAGTGTAATGCGCTAACATGACTTAACTTCCTTTATGAGGCTCCTTCCCACTAAAGTGTCTTTGTCTTGCTGCTAGGCTTTTAATTTGGTGTCTTAACGATGTTCCCACGCATAAAGTATTGATTTTAAGACTAATCTTAGCATCGGAACATGCTCGAGATATTGCCTTTGATTTCATCATCAAGCTGGTTATGAAACTAGCATGAATTTCAATAATAGATGGATTCATTGCTCACCCAGTCCAAGTATTAGTCTACCACCGCAGCGACGTGCTAATTGAACAGCACGAGCCGGGGATCCCGCTGCAGGCGCTGTTTGCATAGCTTCATCATAATTCATCAAACACACCTCAGCAGGCACTTCATCACGTCTCAAGAGCAATTCCTCAATCTCTTTCCCTATGAATACATTACGCCACCAGCTCGTACATCTTCCCCGGACGTCCTTGCGGCGAGCGATCGCCCGCCCGAATGAAGCGCGAACACGGGACACGTTTTTTTTTTTTTTTGTCCACGGCCAGGCCAACGGCGGTGAATTATCTGACCACACAGCGAGGCATCGGGGGGAGCACAATGCTTAATGCAGTCGTGGAGAAGCCTCGAGAGATTAACGTCTCTGTCTCGGCGCGGCGGTTGTAACTCATTAGTGGGTTTTCACTGATCAATCACGGGTGAATCATGGTGGGTCATTAGGAACACAACCATTGAATGTTGGCCTCGGGGGGGGGGGGGACCCATATAGGCGCAGTGGGAGGTAAAGCGCTTGATGAATTGGTGTGTGTGTGTGTGTGTGTGTGTGCATCCCTCAGACTGTATGACTTTTAATGGCTTTGATTGTCAATTAAAATAGGAATGTATCCCCAGAGACTAGAGTATTTGATTTCCCCCCCCGTGGACATGTATGTAAGAAGTGGACGTAGTCAACGTGGCATAACACAAGGTTTTGAACTCTCGGTTTCGTCATTTTGAATGTCGCCATCTTGGTTTTTAGATGGTCACTGTTTAGTTTTTTGGAACCAGAAGAGACAGGAAAGGGTGGAGCTAAGTACAACCGAACTCTTATTAAGACATTTATAGGCGACCAGACCCAGACAGGACAACGCTGTGGCAGCGACCTGTCAATCACAGTAAGCCCCGCCCTAAAGCAGACCCTGCTTCTTGGTCTGTTTGACTCTAAATGGACCATCATTTACTAAATGAACATCATGCTGTATTGAAGAAGACTTGAAACTAGAGATTAAGGGAATAAATCAAGTGAGACGTAGAGTCATTGTCTCATAGACTTCTATACAATCTGACCTCATTTTGAAACCACAAGAGTCGCCCCCCGATGGCCATCAGAAATAGTGCGCTTCCGTATTGGCTTCAGCTTTCAGAACCAGGGGTTGACGCCTGATTTTTCCCTCTAAAACATTCCTTATTTCCATCCATACCTCAACAAAAGCAGCTTCCGTGCTTCCTTTAAACGAGCTGTGATTGAACTGCTGGCAGATTTACCGACAGGAAAACCACAACACGGACACACAGAGATGGACCACACAATTCCGAAGCAACGATAAAACTATTAAGCCTTTCATTGCATGGTGGACTCGCTCACTGACTGGCATTGTTTGGCATTATTCCATTTCAAAGGCTCTATTTGCGATTATGGCGTGGGAACAACAATGAGGCCTCTTAAAGTGTATTCAGATCAATGGAGTGAGTCTTTTGTAAGCTTTTCCAAACATCACAGCGGGAAAGGGCAATCTCAGAAGATTATACTTGTCAGATTAAATGAAACCATGGTGGGGTTTCAATCGGCGAGCAGCGAGAGGCTCCCGATTGGAACAATAACATCTCAGCTCTGTTAAAAACAGAAGCCGGACGACCCTGGATGCACCTCACAGGCAATCCCAGCAGCTTTAGATTTAAAACTGATCAAGTAAAGTCAAATTTAAATTTAAATTCTCACTTATTGTGTCAGGAAAATGAACTCTAGCTATTTATAGTTTTTCAAAAAGAGGACGTCAACAATTAACCAAGAGCATTTTTGATTGGTTACGCAAATTACGGTCGATTCGTCAGTCGTTTTCTGCTTTCTTCTTCGTCGATCGGTGCTTGTTTTGTCCGGCTCCTCGTGTTCTGCGGAGGTTGGAGGCGATGCTCATATATATATATTTCTCTTTTTGTCTGAAACATTGTAAGATTCTGTTGCACACGCACAAGAAAACACGAGGAACAAAAGCTCAGCCCGTGGCTGTGATGCTCATCTCCATCTCCGAGCAGGTTAAACAAATCAAAAGCGGCGCTTGCAAATATCAATGAGTCTGCACTCAAGCCTGCTGCACGGAGGCGGCGATGCACGTAGATTCACAGGCTGTGCTGCTGCAACGTTTTGACCTTGCACCATAAAAGCAAACGCCTGGACTGCAAAGTGGGCCGGACGAGCCTTTCAGAGTCTCCACGGGCACTTCTTGTGTGCAAGGTTACGTACGGTGAAAGCAGCAGCTAATGGTGTTAATGCCGGCCTTTTGAATCCGGCGCTGCGCTGTAGAGAGCAGGGCTGTGCTTTGTTTCCCGTCTAGTGGTGGTGCGTATACACTCGAGCAGAGAGCTCTGCCAGTCAGAGCATCTCTTGACAAATGAACGTTTCTGTTAAAGTGAAGGTCGCGAGCTGCTTTTGTTTTGAAATCGCTGGAGTGAATCTCTCCCCCCCCCTCTCTATCTCCAGCTATATTTTACTTTGCCACTAATTTAAAGTTTCTGGCTGACACATCCTTGTGAGGAGTCCATGAGCAGTCTGTCACCAGCAGGTTTAGCCGTCTTCTTCTCTGTAGCAACGTCACAGCGCTGCTGAGACTCGAGCACAGCTTAACAGACGCTAGACCAGCAGAATAAAAGAGGTTTTTTGTTTTCCTCTCAACTCCCTGGCCTTAAACAGCAGTATGCATCAACGGTGGTTGAACAGTGTGAAACCCATAAAAGGTAGGTAATTTTAGTAACACAATGTTTTTGTTTCTGATTCCTTTTCTGTCCGCACTGGTATCATACTTTTATACTGGGGATGTCACGAGAAACGATACTTCGGTACCAAGTCGATGCCAAAATTCTGAAAAGGTGAAGGTACTCGTTTTTTCAAAAGTACCACAAGTACCCTAGATTTCGGGGATCAGGGCTTGATAAACCCTTTTGATTTGGAAGAGGTCAATAGATGGCGTCTGAGGTTGACCGTCGGTGACGAAGGTATCGACGTGAAAGTGCTCGAAAATGTGACTCGGGGAACAGCTTTTCTTCGCCCCCACTTCACGCTCTGACCGTTTACCCCCTGCTTCTCCTCTACTCTCCCCACACTCTCCACTTCCTGGAGCTGTATTCACACGCACAGCACACACTGTCGCTTTGAAACAGCGGCGTTTGATGTTGGAAGCGTAGGACCGCGAGGCTTACGCCTTACCCAAATCTTTTAGTCTTTTGTGTATTCAATGAGCAGTTGCATACTCTTAACCATGCATGACTTTGATAAAGCTAAACTCTGGAGATGAATAGACCCTCCCACCGCACACTGACAGCACACTTCATAAGGGGGGCTTTTATCCACCGCCATGCCTTTGCTTTGGACTTTGGCACAATAGTGTTTTGATGGCGCATAAAATTAGAGCCGGGTTCAAAAGGCAGAATTTTCGAAGGGTATTTATCACGTCCGCCTTCATCAACTAGGTCATTTTTCTTTATTTCTTTTTGGGGAAAGAGAGGAAGCAAGAGAATAGGGCAGCGGAAACGAGGGAACAAATAAAGAGAATGACAAAGGAAGGAAAATTGCCGGATAAATAGTAGATTGAGTGCGTCTGCGCTTTTCCACCGTTGTTCGTCTGCGAGTTTCAGTTTCACCGCTCCACCCCGGTAAACATGTTGACATTCGCTTTTTACATCTCGGAAACGGTTCTGTGTTGCTGCTTCAAAGGGCTGCCTAAACTTTCTGAGTTGTGCCCAAAAGAGTTTCTCTGGACGTAAGCACTCTGCCACACATGCTCACTCTCCACTCCTGTGCGTGGGAGCGCAGGCTTTGTAGCCATCTCTGGTGGCTCCAAGTGGGTTGCGGAGCATACTAAGTACTTTGTGTCGGTGTGGTATTATGTAAGAGATTCCAGGGCTGATTTCAGTTTAGAGGGGCAATGCTGTGGCACAGCTGTGGGCTTGCACGCTCTTCAGTTTTTATGATATGCCCATTATAGGTTTACTTTGGTGAACGTACACAGCAAAGGTACTTGGTTCGGTTTAGGAAGAGATAGTGGTTCGGGTTCAAGTAAGTATGTTTCTCCCGTGAAACAGCTAGGTCTGTTACGTAACTGATGTTAGTAAAGTACGGAGGTTCTGTATCAAAACTACGGTAAAATAAGTCAACGTTGACATTTCACACAGGACATGAACCTCGGTCTACTGGGTGAACGTCCTGTGTTTGTTTGACCCGTCATGCGTCCCTCCCACCTGCCCTACGGGGACTCAGTCGTTTTGTGGTATTGGACGAATCAGGAGTGAGATTTGTATATATGAAGTATAAATGTAGGAGTACTTGACTTATGTAGAGTATACTGGGCTGAGTGGGCACACAGTAATGGACCAGTGTATTTGGTCTATTGGATTCAGGCAAGCTCCACTGAGACGGCTGTTGGGCTGAGCCATTGTGACTGCCTGAGATTGTACAGCTTGTATTTTATAAAGAACGGAATTCTTTTGTTACCCCCCCCCCCCCTGCCAACCTGCACATTCCATATAATTTACACAACCATTGTGTCCTCCTCCTCTGCACTGTTCATCTGCAGCACTGTGTTCCAGAAAGCCTGCCGTGTGTTTTGTATTGTGAGCAGGCAGAAAAGAGAGGAGTTCAAGGACTTGACAAGGGCTCAGGTCCCCGGGGGGGGGGGGGCCTCCCACCTCTCCCACAGAGACAATGATGACTCCCCCCCGCCCACCCACCCTACCTGCCTCCTTCCTGTCCTCCATTTTGACACTGAGCAACGAGGCCCACTCTGACCTTGCAGCAATTTCTTGCAAATGTGTGCCAGCGTGGCCGGCCCTTTTCACAGGAGGGAGGGGAGCCGCCCGACGGACCGACACTGGGACATGCACAAACACACGCACCCTCACATGCACATCCACACACACACGAATAGTATATCTGCAGAGAGATGCTGTTTTTAGGTCCCCATCTCCCCCACTGGAGCTCCTATCATCACAAGGTCCAGCAGTCTACATAACCCGCAGACAGCTCTGCCATTCAGCCCTCCCTCCCTCCCCAGCCCATCATACCTCCAGCATAATAAGCGTCTGCAGCAGTCACACCATGGCATCGAGTGACCCTCGCAGTCACGAGCGGCGTAACCCCCACCCCTCCTCCGGGGCGGGACCAATTTACAATCTTGCCCGCCTTGACACCGCCTCCCCCGTTGTTCTGCTGTTTATTTATGACCCCGGCCCTCCAACGAAGGGCATTATGAAGGGGATTACACGGCCAAACAGCCTGGCTCAGACCCCTGCTCTCATTACTCACCGCTCGTCCGGGAAGATGGCGGAGGACTGGGAGCGAGAGATTATCAAAAGTGTTGGACTGTTTGACGGCTCCGTGAACCGGACGCACAGGCTGTTGGCGGGCGAAGAGGTTCGTCTTTCATGGGACACCTAAAAAAAAAAGCGCGGTGCTGTGGGGGGCCGGCTGTAATTGAAGTGGAAATGACGAAAGTGCCGAGAGCCCAGAGGGAAGTTAGAGGAGCGGGAAGAAGGTTTTTTTCGGTCATGGTTTTCTCATCTTGCCATTCAGTGAAAGCATGGGGAGGCTCATAATCACCATGTAGGTATAAACCCATCTGCTAATCCTAAAAAACACAATCTTGCAGATTTATGTTTGTGTTTTTTGCATATCAAGAAGGGCCAGAAAGGTGCAGAAAGCCTCAACTTAATCACTGTCCTCGTTGGAGAAACGTATGTAACTCCGGTCTTCTCAAAACCGATCCTGAAACCCAGCGAGCCAAAAAGCACGACGCGCCCAAGGCTGCAAACGAGATTGACATTTCAGAAACACAGGGTTTCCGCCCGACAGGGTGCACGAAAGAGAACGGCCTCATGCACACTGGCAGACTTTCCTTTGGGAGGCTTTTCAGTTTAACAACTGTGTGTGCGCACACACACACACACACACACACACACACACAATGTGAAGAAACAATACAGCACTCATCAGCAAAGTGTTAAATGGTCGCTGTTGGTATTTCAAGCAGGTGTGAGCTGAGATTTGCAACCATTTTTCATTATCGTACTAGTTAACACACTAAACAAATCCCACTATAATTCTGAATATGACAATATTGGCGATGTTAACAGCATATTCCTTTGTCAGATTAAAACATCTAGGATATGCTGATAATATTCAGGTTTCAGGAGCATTCTGTGGACACTTTGGCGTCTCAATGTGGGTTTTTACGGTAGTTTGCACCACATGGCCTCTTGCCTGTTTACGACCAGTTGTTGCACACTAACCAACAAGCTTTGCACACTTTGCAGAGATTCACGCCCAAAAGAAAAGCCCACGTTTGTGGTCCTGAGGGAGAAACACACACTTACTTTTAAACATGATGAAAGACTTGGATGTCAATGGGTTTTTGGATGTGCACGCGTATCGCAACGCCGACCTTTACACGGAGGTGGTTGAAGGAATGAAAGAGGGAGGCTGCGTTCCCACGCTCGCACAAGTCCGCCAGCAATTCCGTTGATTTCATTGCCATGTAAGCAGCTTCGTGGAAGTATTGTTATTTTTCGGAATAAGGGCAAAAAACAAGACATTTTGTGCATGTAAAACGACATCCGTTAGCTTCGAGCAACAACCCAAAAGCAGCAGGTGGACAGATTCTTGCAACTGTGGAACAACAAGCTCCGTCAAAACTTTTTCCCCGCGTACATGGTGCCAATAAGTTCCCTTTCAAACCTCACCCTTTATATTATTTCGCTATTCCGGCATTGAAGCTTTGATATGAATCCACCGGGACGAAGAGCGGTGTTGTACATCAAGAGATTAGAGAGATCTGAGAGACCCTGAATTGTTAACGGTAGTATTTCAGTGTGTGTGTGTGTGTGTGTGTGGGCGGTTGTGATGTGTGCTGGCAGCCTGACTTGCAGTAGGTGGGAGTGTGTCGTACAGTAACCGTGCAGAGGCTTCTCTTCAGGACGTGGCCAGCGCTGGTTTAAACGCTGCTTGCTGTTAAGCAGGTGAGGCTCAATATGCTGTATTATTACGTAGTTATTTTAGTCCAATATGAGTAAGCTCTGGAGTAGCCGGTCCACCTAGACCCCGAAGGTGTCACTGTGACCTCCCGTCCGTCCCATTCTCAGGATATCTCAATTTTAGAGACAATTGTCTCGTTCTCCGTCTTCGTTGTTCTTCGACACTTTGAGCGTACACGAAGGACGTGACGGTGGGTTTGTTTGTGTGCTATTTGTCCCGCCCCTCCTCCATTTCGGTTGGGTGGCTGGGCAAAAACCCAAAGTTGGATGATGACCAGTCTGGGACCTTCATCTCGCGGATCTGATGCTCTGAATGTTTTCATTATGGGTTTTGACAGCACAATTAGTCCAAAATGTGTTTTCTAAGAGGAGAAATCTGCTCATCTTTGAGCTACAAACTCATCCACAGAAAACAAAAGCCATTAACTACTGAAGCATAATTAACACCCACTCAATATTATTTCTCTATAACGGAACAGTAAGAATGCTCGAACACGTCTTTGAACCCACAACAACAGCCCGAAGCGGCCTCTGCACGTGTTGAGATCTGTGTCACGAGCAAATCTGCGGAAAGGCTTTTGGTAAAGATATATTTGCACAAAAATAACTCGAATAAATTAAACCGAGTTGGACTCTTCTGATGCAAGTGGTTAAAAGGAATCTCTAAACAGCGGCCCATTTATAGTGTAATTAAAAACCGAATTTGGAATTGCTTTGAGATATTCAGTAATAGTTCATGCGTTGTACGATGAGCCCCTCTGTCTTAGAGGGTTACTGTGCATGAAATAAGAGGAGGGAGTAAAACAAGCCTCGGTGAACAGCACAGGAAATGATCTGCCCTCCTACGCCTGCGTGATTTAATGCCGGCCCTGCAGGACTCGCGTAAGGTACGGCGCTCTACATGTGGGGTCAGAGAGGCACCGATGAGTGCCGAAAAGTAATCTATTTTCCGTGTCAGGGACACGCGCACCACGATTTGATGCAAAAACACGACTTTTCTTTCCCCACTTTGTGCGAGATGATCAACTCCCACGTGTAGATTAATTCATCAAGTGCATCCACGCAGGTGCTTTCATTGGATCGTGCTCGACAGATGAGCACAGAGGAAGTGTCGATCACAGCTGAAAACTACTGTATGAAGAAATACTGTAAAAACAGATGAAGGGTCAGATTTTGATATCCACGGGGCAAACACAGACTTATTTTTTTTGGCATTCAAAACAACATGAGACAAAGGCCTCTTCATTTCAACAGGAGCTTTAAATACACAGATCTGTTGCTGTACCTGTAGAGGGATTCAAATCCTCGACTAGTGTAACCACGATGCACCACGGCAAAGTTAATTAACAATCATTAAGCCGTGTTCATTTTCCGTTTCATTTCACCCAAAGCACGTCATTCAAGTGCCGTAACAAGACACTGTGAGTCACGCTCGCCCGGCTCTAAACGTTGATCTCATTTACGCTTTCCGAAGGAAACATTGTTGAATCCATCAGCGGAGCAAATTGTTCCGAGCTGAAACAGAACGGGCGGGTATCGCTAAATGCCGAGACACTCCTTCACACACCCATAGCAACATTTTAGCATCTTATTTATGCATATGCGCAAATAAGCTAAAAGTAGAGACGCTTGGCCACTGTGTGGTTCATGCCTTCTGTCTGAGTTAGACGAGTTCAGGGGTGAAGCCGCCACGTTACAGACATCTGTGTGGCCGGGCCTTTAAGCTGCTTTATGGTCCCCTTTTTGTCAGACTAATCTGAAATTGGCAGATTAATCAGAAAAATGTTGAATTGTCTCCACTGAAGTACAAGAAATCTGTTGTTTGATTGATAGCAGCTGGCAGGCTGAGCCCCAGCAGGGGAACAAAAAGCAATTCAAACTATTATTATAGGAATTATTTTTCACACACGTGTACAAATGACACAAAGCAGCTCAGCCAGCGAGCTGAAAGTAGAGGCGCGAGGCGAAGAGCAACTGTTTGCTGATGCCTCCTGTTTGAGTGAGACGCTGAATCAGAAGACGGGTTCAGCAGTGCAGCCGTCGCTCTCACCCAGCGCCACGTCTCCGAGGGAGGCTCCGTCTTCTGCCGTTTTTTGTTTTCCGTCTCTACGTGCGGGTAAACAGACAGCGGTGACATCCACACAGGAGATCATAACGCCCCGCGACACTTTTAGGTTTACCAAAGCAATTTTTTATTGGCTGAGGTCACAGACTTGTTCCCTCTGCTCCCAATCCCCTGTGACACCGGTAGAAAGAAATCCTCTTCTTGATGTGTTGTCTCGCGCTCCGTAGCTTGTTCCAAGCGGTGTGATATTTCTGTCTCCTAACATCTGCCTTTGTCTTTTGCCCTTTTGCCTCTCTTCATAGCATATATCTTGCGTTATGCATTTCTGGTTTAAGCATCACAATAATAGAAATACACAGGGCTGAAAAAACAAATATCCAACATGTGCGAAATGACACAAACCCTGTTTTTCTCTCCCCTGCTTCTCATTTCTCTTTCTCACACACACACACATCGCTAACACTGACGACAGTGTGTGTGTTTGCGTTGGAGGCTCTGGTCGCCCGTGTGCGGCTTGCCGTACCCGTCGGCATATATACCTGCGTTATATCTCACATCCATAGTATTTACGTACGCTGGGCTGTTGCCGTCTGAACAGAAAAAAGGAGTCCGACCTCCTCTGGAGCTCACGTCCACTCCACCTAAACTATTTCCCCACTATTGGATTCAGTGGGGAGTTTTAATGCAATGGAGCCTAACAGTTTCCCAGGCCTCTTCAATGCCATAATATATTCCTGGGGGAAACAATGCACCTGAAAAACTACCGACTAAGAACCAGGGCGAACTCAATTTAAAGGGGAAAAAGAAATACGGATTCACGCTTTATTAGGTCCTACAAATG
This sequence comes from Anarrhichthys ocellatus, assembly GCF_004355925.1. Taxonomy (NCBI): domain Eukaryota; kingdom Metazoa; phylum Chordata; class Actinopteri; order Perciformes; family Anarhichadidae; genus Anarrhichthys; species Anarrhichthys ocellatus. The sequence goes on from NW_022280042.1 coordinate 7,700,980, forward strand.
TCAGCGCTGCAGAGAAGCCTGGCCCGTTGTGGAGGAACCCCATCTCCCACTGCCCTCCACACACAGAGCCTTCATGAGACGACACAGTTCACAGCACAAAGTCTGCTGGGTATTTGCTGCTCGCACTCGCCAGCCGCACGGCTGGAAAGATATCAGGAATAATTGGCCATTAGTGTATTTGGGGGTAAGAAAAGAGCATAATCAAGCACTTTTTAAGCAACATCGTTGTTCGCCCTCGCACGGTGCTGTAGATTCCTCCAGATCCGTGTTTGTGAGTATGTTTGAGGGAGCGGCATTAGAGAGCGACGCAGTCATTACTTCGCAGCAGGTTGCTGACAGGGCATTAGGCTCTCCTGCAGCGGGGGCCTGCCAAATTGCGCTCATTATGGCGGCTCGGTTCAGATCCGGGGGCCCCGATTTGCTCGCCTTTGCGTGGCTCCTAGTTATCGGCGAGTGCGGCAGACAAAGAATCAGCTGAAGAAATCTCATTAAGGGAGAACACAAACTTACAATAGGAGGCGAGATCAAACTGTAGGAGGTAAATATTGACAGTAAGGCAGCGAGCCGAACCAAACAGCACTGCTGAAGCTCTTTGTTTTGGGACTAGCAGCTTGTTGTTGCACACTGCACAGTGGGGCCCGAACTGATCTGTGTAATCTTATTTCAAATGGTAGTTTCCCCAATTACATTGAAAGTCTTTGATTGGACTTTAGGTGAAACCAGTCATGGGTTTGTTTTCCTATATTCTGAATAGTTGAGATCATCATGATTTCTGTTAAACGAGCTGTTGCGTCTGCATGGCTCTCAACATGGCGGCAGCTAGCAGTGCTAACAGCGCTAAAAGCACAAACAAACAAAAAAGTGCTCCTTGGCTTTGGAGTAATGCTTAGCTTATATATTCAAGCTAGTTAGCCAACCATGCTAACATTTGCAGCTTACGTTAGACAAAAACCCTACAAACGCTTTAGATGTCTCTTAATGGACCACCATGCACACCGCTGGGCAGACAGTTTGATTACATAGCTGGGCCGGCCGTGCGTGCTTTTAGTGCATGTAGCGCCCACCCTCCGGTTCCCCCTCAGGTGTACACTGTCAGCTCTGTCAGCACTTTCACCGTAATTTGGACTGCTGGCACCGTTAGCTGTGAGCCGCCGGCTCGCCGTCGACATGTTGAGAGCCGTCAAGAGGCAATCAAAATGCTCGGATCTCGCACCTTTTAACAGACAGCTGGAAGAAGGTAACTGCACTATTCTGGAGAGAGAGAAAAAACAAGAGTGATATTGACAGAGAGGAGGTAGCTCACCGGTTTTACTCCCCACTACTGCTTCTGAAGCAACAATAAAGCCGAGCCGACAGCTCTCACTAACTGGCCAGTCAAACCAAAAGCGAGCTCTGACCTCAGGCTGTGGTCAGAGGCGTAGATCAGCTGAGATTTCCAGCAGAGCATTTGACTTTTGTGGAAATGGTTGAGGTTTTGGACTGTATTTTCAAGCTGCTATCACCAGAAACAAGGAACACCTACAGAAGTATGTGTGTTTTTTTAAATGCATCCCAAAGACAAAAGAAGGAAATGACTCTCAAAAAGCCTAAAATGAGTTATCACGACACGCGGTCGCAAACCCCCATGATTTTTGCTGCTGAAAAGACGCCAAATGTGGCTAAATCTGGAGCACTGGCCTCGCAGCGTGCCCTCAATACGGGACAGTCAAACACAGGACGGCATCCAGAGACAAACATGTATTTTCCACCTCATCCTCTGGCGCTATCAGCCATACTTCTATGGTGTAATTAAACATAATTGCACATTCATAGCTTGATGGGTTTTGATAATTGGTCCCACATTAGAAAACATAATTACCACTGTGGCCGCAGGGTAATGTGTTTTGCATCTCCATTGTCACTCATCTTGTGGCAGCGGAAGCATTCAACATTAACACCCACCGTGGTCTCTCTTAGTGCTCGTAGAAATGTGTAAGACACTTTGTTGCTCGTTAATTCAGCTTAGAAAGGTTTCATGTAAATCAGAGCCACGCAATACATCCGCAGCTCCTCCTCAGGAAAGAAGAAAAGGCATTAGTGCGACGAGCATTGCATTATGGGAAAGTGCTCGGATTCAGAGGAAGATATGTTATCCGGAATGTGACGATGAAAACAAAGACAGGCATTAGTGACGAGGTGAACTGTAAAGCACTGCTTGTCATCTAGAGTTTACAATCCAACACGTGCGGACAATTTCCTGCAAATGCTCATTAGTTCGTGTGCAGTAGTTACACGTATTGCTCCGGATTCAAAGAGTAACAGAGGGACCGATTTACTTGCCTGTTTCCTACCTGACCGTTCTTGTCACTGTTCAAGAGTAAATGCAGCAGTGTGGGCCGGCCAACTGCTTCAATTTAAACCTCAGAGTAGGACTGAGAGATATCCACACCGACTTTCTGCCAGTAGAAATGATGAGGATGATTAGACTGTGGGGGGGACCAGAAGTGACACGAGAGGGAGGAGATAAATATAACTGAACGCCGAATAAGACGTGTTTAGGCGATCAAAAGGTTCTAAGACTAAAGCACGGACAAAACCCAGAATGGAAAACACCGTGGTATCGACCCGTCAATCACACTAAGCCCCGGTCAAAAGCATCCCCTGCTTTATGGTCTGTGTGACTCTAAATGGACCATAATCTACTAAATGAACATCATGCTGTACTGAAGAAGACTTGAAACTAGAGATTGAGACCATAAACTCATGTTTACAATGTTTACTGAGGTAATAAATCAAGAGAGAAGTAGAGTCATTTTCTCATAGACTTCTATACAACCAGAAAATTTAAATTAAATTAAAAATAATCCCATGATTTGCATGAAACAGCTTCTGGAAATATATGAATCTGTGAATTATCTGAAGAGCTGCACACCTGAGAAACTGTTGGCTGTGACCGGCTCATCACTGTGTTGTGAGGACCTTGTTTTTTTACTCGTGCTCTCTGCTGAATCACCAAGTTATAAATGATTTTACTCTAAGTCCTCAAAAGACTGCAGTTAGGACTGATTTGCTCCTCTGAAAGGCCCTGAACATAAAAACAAACAGACATCCTTGGCTTTCAATTAAAGCTAGCTCTTAGCGGCATCCAATTCAGCTTTTGCACCAGCAGGTCGGGAGCAGTGTGAATGCTTAGCAACCCGGCCGCCCTGCCTGCCTTTGTTTGAGCGGAATACAGAATCCTTCAATCCATAAATTACAGTTCAAGGATGAAAACATTGTTCTGCTCCATTCGAAGGTTCCCGCAGTGTCACCGCAGTGTTCAACACCAAGCTCTGCTGGTTCTTACCAAATCTTCTGACGCATTGATTAGCCACTGCAGTTGCACACAATGCCCAATCTCAACTGAATTTGGCTTCTGCTGTGCACCGCTGCTGTGGAGGGGAAAAAAAAACAAACCGCATCACTTATTTATTCTAGTTATTACAGTGGGACAGAAAATAAACTTGCCCGCTCACCCGAGGCGAGCGATTTACAGGAAGAGCAGCTTCAGAACGATAAAAGGGCCCGTTTGGTTAGTGCTGAACTAGGCTGCATTGAAAGGTTTTCTAGTGGGAGTCCATCCACATTTGGAGTGTACCGGTGTCTACAGCGTAACCGCACACTAAATGATATGACTGTCCTGTGATGAAACACGGCGATGCGAGCGTTTATATGCGGGTATTTGATGTGTTTTTTCCCCAAAATTATGCAGTGGGTGGACTTCGGCTCAGACCTACGTTTATAGCATCTGCTTTGGCTCCATACTCTAATCCTCCGCTGTGTCTTGATGCCGTTTGCGGCTCCATCGACCCAATTTCCACACGGGGGTCATTCAAGTTTCGTCTTATCTTTAAATCTCAAAGCCAAGAAGGAAAGAGAGAGCGAGAGTAGAAAGCAGGACAACAGAACTGGGAGCTGCGGTGGGTATCCTAAGTGTTAATCACACCTTCCGTCTCGTCCCGTTTGTCCCCGCGTGCACCATCTGACGCCGCTTCAGCTGCTCTTCATTTACAGCGGGACTCGAGCGCCTCACTTTGTTAAAGAGACGAGACCAACGTCTGTTTGTTTATTGCCGAGTAGATTCAAAAGCTCTGTGATTTTCAGTCTGCGGTTCATTTTGTAACAATGGATGTTTCTTTGCATCTGACCTGAATGATAAAGAAGGGACAGTTTCTGGTAATGTCCTTTCTCTCGGTGGCGGTGTTGTATAAACGTAAGCTTAACCTTTCTGAAGACGGATACCTCCGATGTATCACCTGATACAGCTGATGTACGACCCATAAAGTCTTTGCAGGCACTAAAACAAGGGGGGGGGGGGGATATGAACGTCACCTTCAGACAGATGGTGGGTGCTTAACTCCCAGCTGTAAAAGCTGACAGTCAACACATATACAATCCAAATACAAAAAAATGGTGTTACAGCAATAGATAGTGACTTAATAGACTTTTATTTAAATTACCATCTCCGAGATGGCCACTTTATAGGATGAATGTAGTGTAGTTCTGCTCCTGTTGGGGTCAGACAGACACAGTTTGCGTTCATGTGCATGAATCAGATGATAGAATAAGTTTTGACCCGAGATTTCCAGGACGTTCTGTATTCATGTCGTACAGATTTATTCAGTCAGGAAGTCTCCCTGAGATCAAGAGAGACCTGGGCGCTGATTACATATCTGCACCACCACGAGATGAGTCGCACATAGCAATTATCACACACAATCAGACACTCTAATTAAAACAAATATCATTAATGATGTCGGTAGTTATAGCCCTGTCACACCAGTAAGTGATGTAATGAAAGCTTTTCAGTGAGCAAGTCTGATTGTATAGAGTAACATTTTGGACGCCCCAAAAAAAAAAACCAAGATGGAAGCAGCCAAAATGCTAAACTCGCGGCTTCACGAACCAGTGTGTGACGTCACAGGGACTACGTTCGCGGGAGCTTTTTCAAACTAACCGAACACATTCAACTCCACTAAGGATGATGGGATGACCGTCACAGCGGTGACTTCTAGCCGTCTCGAGCAATGAATTAAATGGCAGCGTGATAAATGGTCTCCATGATCCAGTGTAGTGGGTCGTATAACGTTTACTGGAAAAACAAGCTCAGTTCTGGTATCATTTAGAATCATCATTTATCATTTAGAATCTGCCATCTAACCAACCAATTACTCCTTTAGCAGTATCAGAACGAGCCCTCTTATGTTATACTGTCTCATCTAATCAGTAGTTTCATTTCACTCTCTCCAAAGCTGTCATTAAGAAGTGTAATATAACGACAGTCTCATTCCGCTCTCCTGTTGATCAAACTCCCATCGAGCTTGAACGCAGAGCGCCGAATCCCATCTTCACAACCTTTACAATTCTCTCCACGGGTTCATCTATTAATTCCTCACTTAATTACAACGAGATATCACAATGAGCAGTGTAGCAAATAGCACTTAGCCTGATTAAACTGATGGAGAGATGATCTGTAAACCCTCACGCTGGCTGCGGATGTTTTAATGAAGTCGTTTAATGGAAGCCACGATGCAGGCCTGCTTGTTGAATGGTAACAAATAAAGACAACAGTGTTAGTCACTGTTTCTATTGTTGCTCAGATAAGACAGACACAGTTAGATCTTACATATCTCATGGGCATTATTACGCTCTCGAGATGTGTTCGCATGCAATCTCGTTAAATGTAGTGTTGGAGAGAATCCACTTCTCTACGTGTTGACTTGGGTTCATGTAGATCCACGTTTTTTTTGGACAGGATTGTACATTTTGTCCGACCCAGCACATTTTTTAACTCGCTCGTTTCAGTCGGAAAACCAAATGCGGGGTGACTATTTATTCCATCACAAACCGAGCAGGAACAAAATCGATCAGATAAAGTGCCTCGTCGGGGCCGGACCCGGCAGGTTCAACGTCGGCTCAGAGAGGGAGTGGTTACGCAACCGAGAAGTTCTGATCCTGACAGCTCTCAGACAACCTTCCCTTCAAGGGCACAGACGGTGTAATGAATGTTCTGCAAGAGACGGGGGGGATCTCTGCAGCTACACGACCCGAAGCTCCAGCCCCTCCACCTCCTGACCCGAGCAGACAGAGCTGTACTTAAGAACACGTCCACTCCCAACTTAATTGAAACTGTGAAACTGTTTGTCCAAGTACAGACTAACCAAGTCTTCAGGGCGACGGCTTCACTCGCTCACTGTGATGTGTGCAGAAGCATTAAAGTGGTCTTACCTCCTTTTAGAAAGCTGAGTTTTCTACACAAGAATACGCATATTTGCATCTTCTTCCCGGATTTGTGTTTTCATTGAAAACATCCGGAAATGTCACACTGGTATAATCAACACATTGAGGTGTCAAATTCCAGATGTGCATTATCTCAAGACTGCAGAGGCTTCTAACACCTGCTTGGCTCTCGACTTAAGCGTATTCGTTTAAGCCGCCGGCACGAGACTGGCTTCGGCATCTCTCTCTCCGTCCTACAGCTCTCTCTCACACACACTCTCCTGGGCGAGTGTGTGTGGTTTACGAGGTGTGTGTGTGTTTTTTTCGTATCTGGAGGGAGCGAACGAAGTTGAGTTAATAAAACGGTGATGAAGATTCCAGCCTCCACTCGGGAAAAATACGGTTAAACTAGCCCCAAAAAGATTTAGGGTGATTTTTGCGGTGTGCTGTATTTACTAGGCATTACGGTAATAGTGCGTAAGAACTGACTTCAAAATAAAAGACGAATGATTGTCTCATTCAAACTTCCTGTTTCCTGAGACCCCTTTTCCATATATATCTATCTATCTATCTATCTATCTATCTATATATATATATATATATATATATATCACAGCATAGCCTAAATACATCAAGAGATTATTAAAGCTCTATCACGCTGGCTTGAGTTGCAGTCACGATGCAGGGCCATCCTCCTGGGCAAAGAGGTGTTGGTGTTTCTCTTCCATCAGATAAGGAAGCTGAGAAACGAGTCGTGGAGGATCTCAATCTGAGAATCCTGCTCTATTGATCACAGAAGGATCAGCCGTGTCCAGCAGCCACCACCAAGACAGATCGGTCTCATCAGAGATGCTGTGAGAAGTAGCTGTGGTTTCATCCGTCACTGTGCGCCTCCAGTCCAGCTTCATTTATTTGTTTATTTTCACAAAAATAAAGGCCAGAATAAGGAGAGGGAACCGAAGGAGGCCGCTTTGTTGTTGGTCTAGGAAAGGCTGGAGGACGAGAGGAAGGTGTCGGGGGGGGGGGGGGGGGGAAGGGAGAAAGAAAAGAAGAAGGGGGGGGGGGGGAGAAGGCTTGAAGGCATCTGTTTCTGTGTTTCTATCAGGCTCTGTCGGTCAGGGCTGCTTTTGTTCATTTGTTTTTTAATGTGCTCATCGTAATAATAAGCAATTAAGTACAATCTGTGCTTTTCATGTGTCATTTCCTCATGCTTTCGTTCGCCTGTGGACGTATTGGAGGGGACATTTAGGAAGAACGTAATAAAATAGAACTAAACCCCGTCCCTGCACTGTACTTCTACAAGTACACGCACACACACAAGGGGGAGGGGCTAAATCGATCCGTGCTAGAGGAGAGGCGGCCGGCCCAGCGGCTAATCACGCAGATGGATCTCCCGTCCGACAGCCGTCATAAGCAGTGAGACCGCTACTGGATCACTTCCTGTCATCACTGACGCACTAAAATGAAAAAGACACGCACACTGTGAGGCAGCGCTCTGACTCTATTTATCTTTCTCATCCCAGATGTTATTTCATGTCAAGAACGAGGGCAAAGCTGCCAGACGACGGCAATATCGGGCAGCCGGATTGCTTTTTAAAACTTTTTATTACATTGAGAGTAGCTGGTCCACCTTAAAGTGCAGTTCACCTTCAGGTCGCTGACTCCTGGGCTGACACGCTTCGCTTTCATCGGCGGCGGAGCTCGGCTTGGGTCTTGAGACGTTGTCTCGTTTATTCGCTGACAGATGTACTTTTGTTAGTGAGTCAACGGGAAGATTCAACCCCCGTCCCCCACAACAAATACTTTGTACGCGGTCCCTTAGCGGGCATGTGAGTCCACTGACTAGGTCCACTTCCCCAAAGCCTGAATCAAACGTCCTCACTGAAGGTCTGTTTATTCCCAATTAGAGAAACATTTAAGTCGTCTAATGGGAGTTTTATCTTCACGGTCTGAAACTTGAAGACTCAGAAGAAAAAAGGGTTGATCAACAACCCTGTTAGACCAGTGCGGACATATTATGGTCATTCTGTGCTCGGGGACTGTAAAAAAATTGTACTAATGAGGTTCAGGGTTCCCCCATTACTCCGCCCCACATCTCTCCTTAATCTCTACCGTTTGTATGCGTCTCTCTCTCCCTCTTTGTCACGATGGCTGCTCTGTTGAAGCCTTCTGGCCCCGGAGCTGAAAATGCGTGGAAAGCTCTCATTAAAGTGGCATTCAGAGATCCAGACAGTGAGCTGGAGGTACAGTCGGCTGGTGTTACGGTTTAACCAGGGACCCTGTTAACTGGCGACCTTCAGCCGAATGCGTCTGTTGTTGACGTAGTTACGGCAGCTGTTGAGAATGGATAGAGAACACGTAGCTGTCCTCGTGAATGCCGCATTGTTTAGTTTTGCAATACAGTGTCAAACCTTCTCATTCAGTCTGTTTGCGTTTGTCACACAAACTGTCAAAGGCTTCCTCCCGCGTCTCACCCCCGCAACGCTGAAGCTTAGCGGGTCCGACAGGTGGGATCATTTATTTACCGGGGGCACCGCGGCCTCTGACCAGACCTCACGCTGGCTGGAGATAGCGGCCTCACCTCAGAGGGCCCCGAGGCAGCCGGGCCGCGGGGTTATCACGCCATCCGCGCACACACACACACATCAGAGCGGCCTGAAGTGCCTGCTGCGATTTCTGCAGGATGGCGAAAACCTGTGCATGCGTGTCACAGGAGCGTGTGTCCATTAATATTTATCCACCTCCTCTAACATCCACCAGCAGCCATTTGAAGTTCCGTCTCACCAGGTAGGAGATGTGAGTCTTAGCTCTCATTTATGCACATTTTCTATTTCGATGTACATGCCTGTTACCTTGTGTTTACGGTATTGTCATTTACATATTTCAACTACTTGCCTGCCAGATGCTAGAAGTATTTGAAGACTACAACATGATCTGGTCAGAGATATAAGGAAGAGAAGACGCACATACATGAAATCACACTGAATCTGAATACATATGGTTCAGTGTAACACAGACAATGAGGAAGCAATATTTAGCACACTGTTTATTAAACCAGTTTCTGTGCAAACGGTAACAGAGCAGCCTGTTCTCATTCACCGTCTGTACTTATACCAACCCGAGGTCATGCACCTCAATTTCAGGAGATTCTAAGTTAAACTTTCATGGATATAATATCAATATTTTAAGCCTATCAACTTAATCATGCTGAATCAGCAGAAGCTAGTCCGGGAAAAAAAATAAGAAACTCATGTATTCACAAAACACACTCATATAATCATCATGAATGTCCGAATACACAGATGATAATATTCATTCATACCTGTGTTTGCTGGACCTGGAGACACTGCATTCTAGCTGTGTGTGTGTGTGTGTGTGTGTGTGTGTGTGTGTTTTCCCAGCGGCCCTCAGTAGGAGTGTTATTTACCGGAAGGATTGCTGAAGCTGCATGTCCTCAGCCTGTGCTGCCATCAGCAGTGGCAGGGAAGCGTGTGTGTGGTTGACAGGCTAGCAGACAAGCTAATTACCAAGGGATCTGGCATCCACTCAGCTCTCAGAGCAACTATTAGGAACTCTGTCAGCGTGGACACCGAGCAGGCGTGTGTGTGTGTGGGCACCTGTGTGCGCCTAAAAAAAAAAAAAGACCACTACTTCTTCTTGTTTCTCCCATGGAGAGACAGTTGAGGTTATCTGCAGGGAGCACATGTTACATAAAAACCCGAGAGTGTGTCTGCCAGCATCGTCTGTACCCCCCTCCAGCATCACTGTTGCCTGGAGTCGGCGGTGTTATCTCGACAGGTGCAGTTGTCTGCGGCCCCGCTATATAATGGGATGTGTTCGGCCTGCCAGCATGGAGATGGTGTTCCTGATAACTCCTCGCCCTCCCCCGACGGAGGCTCTGCAGCGGGGCTGAAGCTCAGTGCAGGAGCACCACCACGTGTTAGCGCTGGTCCTCCATCTCCAGGTCTTGACTTCGGTTCAATTAGTCAACGGGAAGTGTGTGTGTGTGTGTGTGTGTGTGTGTGGAAACGCGTGTTTTATTGGAGACTGAAAAAAATTTGACCCCTGAATGTTTTCTGTTGTTGCGCAATGGAATAATATGAGTTTAAACAATGACCATATATGGTAATAATGTATAATATGGTAACTGTGGTCTATATTATATAGGTCTTATAGACTGTATGTTGCTTCTGTCTTGTCTGTCCTCGGCTAATCTAGCGGGCTGCAGCACCCATCAGCCTGATATTGGCTGATTCATCACTGTACGCTCAGTTACACGGTGAGCCGCGGTCCAGCTGCACGGAGCCGCTGCAGACGGCTGCGCGTCACACAACGCACACACCTGGCAGAGAGCTGTGCTCTATTTCTACTTTTATTCAAATATCGTTTTTATCTAAATCAGTTAAACAAATCCCCGAAAGCAAAACTACAGTCCAATTCCGGCTCATGTTGGGAAAACGACGCCTTCAATAAGGGGGACGGGGTACTTAAAAGTGGTGTAATCAACTAAGTGCTGAAAATACCCATTTGTGTGCAGAATGGAACATCACTTACCTAAATTTCTGTCCTGTCCATCACGAGCTGGAGTCGATTGGTGGCGTCCTCGTGTTTTGGAGTGAAACACTTCACGTGAATGCCGTACTTCCACTTCACATCACTTAGTGTCTGTCTGGTAGATTGGGGCATTTACGTCCCCGTAGGAACTGCTGCCGTGTGGCCACAGGAGCATGATGGGAGAAGAGCTGGTGATTTGAATATTTCAAGCAACCTGTTTATCTTTAGACCGGTCTGTTCACTCTCACTTTCTGTATCTGTGTGTGTGTGCGGTTTGGATTTGGTGCTTCCAATGGAGGTCTGTCTCCTCAGGAGGTTTCACTCACACAGTATTATGGACGTCTGATTCATCGCTTTGCTGATGGACGTAACAAAAGGAAAATAAAATTACAGAGAAGCACCCCGAGAGACCCTCCAGAGCCGGATCAATAGTCGAGAATTTACAAGCCCATCAGAGACTTATCGCCCGCCACCGCCGCCACTTTTAGCGTTGGAGGTGCTTGTGTACATTTTCACAGGCTGAAGGTCGATGTTCGAGTAGAAAGAGAGAGAGAGAGAGAGGACTGGAGGAAGAGAAGGAGGGAGGAGGTGACTCAAGAGAAGGGTTTGAGAGGCGGCTGCACCGCAATGTGTCTACACTTAACACTTCCACTGCCGGCTGCTGCTGCGGCATCGATCGCCTTCTCGCTTTAGTTCTTTCAGTCTCAGACAAAAAGGTTCCCCTGCATGTGAGACACCAAGAGACGCACTTTACAGATGATCTGATCTGACTGAATACATGATCTTCACAAGAAAAGACGGTCTGGCTCCGCTGTTTTCCTGCACACCATTTTATTTGAACTAGCTCTCCGTTGAGACAGTCCATCGCGGGTCATGCCTTCGCCATGGGAGTCCTACGACCACTCCCAGCACTTTAACGCCACGTGTTCCCCTGCTCCTACACTAATGGCGGTACCATGCAGGGGGCCGCCTGCCTATCAGAACTGTGACATTCACAGCCGTTCATACACCGCAGGCACAGCTTACGGGAGCAATTTGCGGTTAAGTGTTAAGAGCCGCTCTACCACTGAGCCACAGTTGGCCTTCAATCCAATTGGAAACTTTACTGAGCGGTCCGTGGAAACGCTACACGCTGCTAGCATCCTGCAGCAGATCAGCGGGCTGCAGAAAGGTCCATAATAACATACTTGTTCCATATTATTTTTGGTCACCGCTCTCTTGAGCGGAAAGCACTTACGACTTGAATCGCTCCGCTGTGGACGTTAGTGTTCGACGGTGGAATACGGTGCTTGCACTTAGTAACCAAGCAGCTCTCGGGTGCGAGCGTACGAATGTGAGGCCACCGCTGAGAGGCGAACATTGCCCGGCGATCTCTCTAGTGACTACAGCTGATACGTTTCATCAATACTATAAGTCTGTGACTTCTACAGCCAGATCTCTGGAGGTTATTACCACCGTGTTCTGGGTCTTTCCCTTCATCAGCACCTGATCAGAAACACCCTGTTCCCTCGTTAGCTTAGCGTTCGTCCTCACCAGCTGTTGTCGCTAAATGTTTCATTTCGGGTGCCGAGTGGGCCTCAGTTGGCATTACCATAATTCCAGTGTGCCGGGGGTGTAGCTGTTTGCCCGGTGACACTGCAAAAGAAAAACCGAATGCACCCCGCGCTCATTTTTGTCTTGAGAAAACAAACACTGACTGTGTAATCATGAAACGCAGCTGTGTTTCTGCACCCGAACACCCCCGCGTCTCTCTCCTCCTCACTCATCCACCGGCTCGTTTTTAACCTACGTGAAGCACCAGATGGCTGTCGTGTCGCGGCTCCGCCGCAAAAACCACGCATTGTCTGACAAGTTCCGAACTTAACTTGAAACAAGTTTTAGCTTTCAGCAGAAAGGTCCTCCGAGGCACGCATCGGTTAAAAACCAACGCCGAGAGGTTTTCTGCTCGGGGCCCGGACTGATACGCCCCGGCACAGTTCAGGTGGGGGGCTCGAGTCGGCACCGGAGTGGGGATGGAGTGTCAGGCTTCTGTACAGCGGCCAAATCTGTTGGCCGCTATCGATATCCCATTTCCTCTGTCACTCCTAAGCTGCTTTGCATTCAGAGGCTTTGCTCTAAGCCCGGAGTGTGCAGCCTTGTGGGCTGTAATGCTGACTACACGGCCCGGCTGTGCCGCTCCACAACAATCATCGAGTCCTTTTATTATCCAGGAAACAAAAGCGGCCCCTCGTGCCACACTGGGAGCCTCCCAGCCCTGACATTTTAATTGTGCGCTTCTCATATTAAGCGGGACGCTCACCAATTTGGCCCGTTGCCGTTAAATTCCACGCGCATTATTACTCTTTTGAATGTTTAGAAGCCGACATAATGGGTTTCAGACTTGGCAGAAGATTGGAGGGAAAGAGGATCAAACATCGAACAGAAGACAGTTGTTTTTTTTTTTGTGGCTGACGATTATAAACCTCCTGTTGAGCTTATCACAAATTCAGCAGCAGGAGCTCGAGATAAGGTGCTGAGTTATGGGCTGTGGACAAGCTCGTGTCAGCATCCGCCGGAAAGGTTTTTCTGTGTGTGTGTTTTGATACGTTTAGAACTTCCTACTCTGTGTGCTTTAAATCCAAAAGAAGAAGAAGAAGAAGAGGGGGTCGCTCGAATCCTCAAATGTAGTTTAAATTCCCAAAGCACTGCTGCGTATTATTCACATCTTGGTGCCTTCCGGTGCGGAGACATTCATATGCAGCTCTCACTGGCCTTGGAGTCTGTTTTGTTTTCGGGTGTTCGAGGGCAAAGTGTTTGAGACTCTCCCTCCAGGGAAGCTGCTGCTTGTTCAGCGATCATAAAGCATACGCAGGCGCTCTAAGGCCATGTCACGCACCCCCAAAGTCAAAGTGCCAAGTGTGTTTATAAATATGATTTCGTCCTGAGCAGCATTTTTTTTCCCCCTTGAGACATAGAAAGCTATTATTTATTGTTTCCATTATCCACTTGATTGTTACTGGATGGTATTTACAGGTAGCGCCTCGCTTTCAAATGCTATTACCACATCGTAATGTAAAGAGCCTCCTTTGCTTAAATCGGCTGCTTCCTGTCTACCTCTGCCGTAGAGCAGAAGCCCCCCCCCCCGAGCTCAGAGTATGATTTATTCGTCGTCGCCCTAAACGCTCACCTCTCACGCATGTTTCCTTTGAATGCAGCAAAGACCAGCTGACACAAGAGTCCATTACATCATTTTTTGTTTTTTCTGTATCTCCCTCCCTCGCTGACTACACGCACCCCCCCAGCCAAGGTCACCCGACGCTGCGCTAATGATCGCAATCAATTATCTGCTGCGACATTAAACGATGCTGAGACTCCCACATCTCAGCTGGTTGTAAAGACAGCCGAGCAGTTCAAGGTCCCCCCGTGAACCCAAACACTGCATGATAGTAAAATCTGTCCTGGATCTATTTAATGTGTGATAATAACACGGTGCTGCTGCAAACTCCAGCTCTCGAAGCAGTTGTTCAAATCATGATATAATGATGTGCGGCGGACAGTACGAAGGCTGCAAACTAGTGCTTATTTCTGCTGGTTATCTTTATTTAAGTATGAGGCAATTCTACGCATTAAAGATCGGTTTACTCGTCATTATGCAACACAGCGATGCACAACGTAATCTAGTTGGAGCCTTTTTGTAACACAACAAACGCACGACAAAAAAAGTATTTCATCAAGACGCGTGAGATGCTATTGAACCCCGACCTCCAACACATCAAGCCGCTCCAAAACTTTTGCGAATCCTCCAAATTGATGTAAAGTGGGACGCTAAGTCGCCGGAGTGTACACTTTCAACGGATTCATCATTTTGCCAATAACGTCAGAAATTATGAAGAACGCTTTTTCCATCCCAAAGCCCAAGGTGACTTATTGCCTTTTATTTTCTTTTTTTCTGTTCCAAACCCCAAATATATTCGGTTGTTAGTGCGAAGCAACAGAGGAAAACCGCATGGATTCTGAATGTCAGATGGATTTTCAATCAACACAAAATATAAATCCACTTCCTCTCTCAGCAGCCTCCTCTCAGGGAGCGGACACGTGTTTGATCACGGGCACAGCGTCTCTCCTCCACACAGACGTGACGATGATGTGGAGTCTGGGATCGAGCTGCTGCAGAGCTCAGCGCGAGGTCGCTAAATCGACCTCCTTTACATTTAAAACACTTTAGCGATTAACGCCGGCGTACGGAAGGCCCCCCCCCGGGTGTTAATAATAAGTCAATATTGTGCTGTAACACCTTATTTTACTGATGGTATTTTTGGTGTTATTTCACCAGCAGGGCCGTCGTGTTGGTGATCTACAGTCGTACTAGTAGTACTAGCAGTAGTACTTAAATGCCGCTCTACATCAGGGACGTGGCTGTGCCATCTAAATCTCAAGCTGGCACACCCGGCATAACCGTATAAAACTGTATGAGCAGCAGAGCTTTTCCATAAGCCACAGCTGCGGGCCAAACAGCCGACGACTTTTTATTCGTTCCCGATTTTAATGAATCCGTTTTGACTGACAGGTTGCGGTTCGCCACGTGCGTCCGCTTACCGACCGAGACGATAGAGACGTGTCTGTCTGTCTGTGTGTTAGCAAAGTCATTAATGACGAGACACAGGAAGACCGGCATTGATTGGGGACAGCCTCATTAGAAGAGCCGCTTTGGAAAACACAGCTGGCAGACTTGATGATTGTGCTGTGAGCATTAAAACGTCCACCGTTTTCTTTACATAAAATATGATGTAATGGACCCTTCTATTCTGGCTACGTGGTCCTGTAAACAAATTCTGTGGAATTCTATTCCTGTCACACGATTCAAAAGATTTCCCGCAGATGTCACATCAATTCCTCTCAGAGCCATAACCCAGTCAAAAGGAGGTCTCACACACACACACACACACACTGCTGCAATCAAACCGCAGCGGCGGCGGCAGCTCTCAGATGTCCATCGCCGATCATGTTTTTTTTTACGAGAGTCCAAATGCGATTATGAGCACATGGTTGACGTTCCCTCGTACACGAGAAATGGTGAGCGAGGTCCTGTTCCACAGGTTGTAGCAGTTCTTCAGTAAAAAAGGAGTGAAACGTAGCGGCCGCACGGTTCCTCCCGCGTCGTCGGGATTCATTAAATGAGTCACGCGCTCTCTGTGACACCACAGTAGATGAGTGAACGCTCAGTCACACTTTACTTCATGACTGTCAATACTTGATGTTGACATGAAAACATTATTGAATGTTGTAACTATTAAAACTCAGTGGACCCCCAAATAACTTACAGAAGCCAAAGCACTTAAAAAGTGTGCACTTGTGTACTTCTACACTTGCGTACTTCTACTTCAGAGGGAAACAGTGTAGTACTACACACACCTGACAGAGAAAAGCCACTGGTTATGTTGCTCCACCTTGAGCAGATGTTAAGTGTTAAGTGCATTGTGCTGATAAAGCCGTTTGGCCATCGGTAGTGAATAGTTTCACTCCACAGTTTACAGGAGACAGAAGGAGACCGCCGTGGTTATAAAGTAGAGCATGGATTTAATTAGCGGAGGTATTTTGCTGGCGGTAACGTTATTAGTGTTTTACATGAGTATCAAGTCTTACAGTTTGGGTAGCGAAGAAGAGTTTGGTTGTGAAGTAGTTGATCTCCCGAGTACTCGTCCTAACATTCTCAGGAGATGACTTCTACTGAGCACCAAAGACGGCACGAAGCCACACAGACGAACGTTTGGTCTCAGGACCTCATGAGGCGCAATCGGCGATTGACGACGCGGGTCCTTCTGCAGTTTTGTCGGATGATGAAACCAACAGGCCCTCCGCGGGGAAACGATGCTCGCGCCGATCCGCAATACAGGGCGAGCGAGGTCGAGGAAAGGGGGACGATGATTTAGCGATAGAGAGTGAGGGAGGAGGAGGGCGGATCGACTGGCTGCAGGGAGACAGATTGCGGTAGGAGCTGTCAATAAGTTAGAGGCAAGCTGTGAGGAGGGGAAAGGAAATGACACGGAGAAGAGTAGAGAGAGCTCAACGTGAATGAGAGCGAGGGAGTGTGGGAAGCTTGAAACGAGGAGGCCCAACAACAATAAAAAGGCCAGAAGGATAGAGAGTGAGACGGGGGGGATGAGAGGTAGTGAGACGGGTAAGAATGGATCAAGCGCCCGCCGAAGTAGAGAAGGAGGGAGTGATCGAGAGGACGGAGGTGTGGAAAAGCAGCCGGGATGAGATGGATTCCACCGGACCATGAGATTGATGACTCTGCTTCAGAAAGAGAAGGAAAGGGAAGAGATAGTGGGGGGCGGGGGGTGGAATAAGAGAAAAGCCCTGATGAAAAGAACCGGCAGAAAATCCAGAGTCTGATAAAAGAATGAGCCGGCTTTATCTCGGCCCTTCCATCTTAAAACAGAGCACAAGCAGCTTCGTGGCACATTTCAGTATCTCTAATAGGATCTATCCCACTTCTCTTTCTTTTTTTGCTCATCGTCAGTCATGCGTTATCCCCAGAATATAAAAAAAGAGATAGCATAAAAGTCTGCTTGTAAAGAAGGATTAGTTCGACACCAAACATCCTGTGAATTGGTCATCCGGCGCCGGCGTTAAAACACATATGAATACAGGAGGCGAGCATCGTGGCATAATAAAGCCGTATTTGGAGCTGGAATTCATCCGCTCGCGGTCCGTCAACTGTGGCCAATTAGAGCGGCCGTGCTAAAGGTTGCTCCGCGGCGGCGCCGGTCCAGCTAACAAAGGAGGGGCAGAGTAAAAAAAATATGTAAAAATCCAGACAGCGAGTTCAGCTCGACACTGAGGTGTGGAAAGGGTGAGGCGGGAGGAAGTGGATGTTAATCTCTTCACATGAGAACGATTCATTTTCACCTCCTCACCCTCGATGCCTCTCTGTCTCACCCCTCCTCCTCCTCAGACTGCCGGAGTGGCTCTGATTCGCCGGCCTGTGTCTGGTCCGGGGGGGTAAGAGGGAGATAAACAGCATTTGCAAACAGAAAGCGGTCGGAGCCGAGGCCCCATCGGCAAGAGCGTTTCCTGGGATATGCACTTTCTTCAGACCACAGAGGCGTTATCGGTGTGCTGATAGACTGATAACTGGCGGTGGCGCCCGCCGAGCCAGTGCTGCTGTTATGGGCTGCCATGAATACTGAGTAAAGCATTTCGTTAGATGTGTCACACGCACTTTGCCGCTATAAATGCCTCTACGTGGAAATGAGATTCACCTTTACTCAACATGCTTGTCACACTGCTGCGGTTTCATTATGTATTTGTGATTTACCTCGCCACTGACTCTCTGTATTCTCGTCTTTTCTGTCTTTTCTTTAGACGCCGCCACAGAGGGCTAAAAGCATCCTGGCGAGCTGCGATGGGACCCGGTGAGGCCTTGGACGCGGGAAGACGTCGCCGCAGCAGCGCTCCCTTTCAGTCGCACCAACTCTAGACGGTAGAGAAGCCCATTATCTTGAGATTGATGTCCGCTGCGTCGTGGAGGCAGCCTCCAGCTGCGCCGCCAGGTCCGAGACAACCCCATGGAGGCGTGGCCTCGACGTTTCCAACGCTGCTAACGCCAGCCGAGTGAACAGCGATGCCTTCTAAGGTCTCCTGCTTGTACTTGCTGACCGTGGTTTGCTGGGCCAGCGCTCTGTGGTACCTGAGTCTGTCACGCCCCTCCTCCTCCGACGGGGGCCAGCTGACCATCCCCATACGCAAAACGCCAAATGCGGGCAAGAACGGCACCTTCAGCAACATCCGCACGCGCTCGCTCAACCCGCACGACTTCGGCTACCTCATAAACGAGGCCAAGAAGTGCGAGGCGGAGCCCCCCTTCCTTGTCATCCTGATCAGCACCACCCACAAGGAATTCGACGCCCGCCAGGCCATCCGGGAGACATGGGGCGACGAGAGCACGCTCCCGGACGTGCGCGTGGTCACGCTCTTCCTGCTGGGCCGCAGCACCGACGTCGTCCTCAACCAGATGGTGGAGCAGGAGAGCCAGATCTTCCACGACGTCGTGGTGGAGGATTTCATCGACTCGTACCACAACCTGACGCTCAAGACGCTGATGGGCATGCGCTGGGTGGCCACGTTTTGCTCCAAGGCCCAGTATGTCCTGAAGACGGACAGTGACATCTTTGTCAACATGGAGAACCTCATCTTCAACCTCCTGAAGCCCACCACCAAGCCCAGGAGGAGGTACTTCACCGGCTACGTCATCAACGGCGGGCCGATCAGAGACATGCGCAGCAAGTGGTACATGCCAAGGGATCTGTACCCCGACAGCAAGTACCCGCCCTTCTGCTCCGGCACCGGCTACGTCTTCTCGGCGGACGTGGCCGAGCTCATATACCAGACCTCTTTACACACCCGGCTGCTGCACCTGGAGGACGTGTACGTGGGCGTGTGCCTCCGCAAGCTGGCCATCCACCCGTTCCAGAACAGCGGCTTCAACCACTGGAAGATGGCCTACAGCCTTTGCCGCTACCGCCGGGTGGTCACCGTCCACCAGATCTCCCCGGAGGAGATGCACCGTATCTGGAACGACATGACCAGCAAGAAGCACCTGAAATGTTAGCAGGATTAGCACTAGAGAGTCTAGGGAGGCACGGAATGGTCCTTATCGCCGGCGTCTCCGTTATTGGCAAATACTGTACCGAGCTGAAGGAGCTGTATTGACTAAGCATCCATGGCTTTGTCCAGGCGCTGATTGCTTTTCAAGGAGTCTCTATAGTGCAAGACCAAAGCAGACTCCTCTGTATTCTGTGTCCTTTCACACTCAGAACTCACAAAACAGCCACAAAGTTGGAAACACATTTTCCCCCCAAAAAAAAAGAAAATGTGCAAAATGTTCAGGTGGTTGGTTGTCGTTGCCAGCAGCACGATGATTTTTACAGGAAAATACCCGACAGGACGCTCAGAGGCTTGTATCTGAGTACACAAACTGTCCCCGATTGCTAAAACTGCAGATTACAGAAACACGTTTCGCCTCTTGGGTCCATCACGAGCTCTAACCATGAATGTCCCTCGTGTTACTTTCAGTTGTCGTGCTTTTCCGAGCGGGGTGTTAATGTTGGATGTAGTGTCTGGCGCAGCAGCAGCAGCAGCCGTCGTCATGGCGAGGACCTTGGTGAGTTTTACAGTGAGACGACTCATAATTGACTCATACGCAGAGTAATGACTGTAGTATTCTTTTTCGGAATCAGACATATTTTCTTACGACCGAGCCGCTGATGTTTGTACGGTGCAGCGAGGAGAAAAGAAAGTATCCGGACAGCGTTCAGATATCGGCGGCTCGCATTCCAAAGTGAATGTGACTTCTGTTAACGTGTAACGTGCGGTTGTTTGTCCCAGGCAGTGCTGTGAGCAGACTATTATATTTTCTATTACTTGAACATGGAGGAGAACAGATGTACTGTTCGCGCAGTGAGGACGAATACATCACACTTTCTTCTTTTCAATAACTTGAGATTAAATAAAGCGCGTTTGTAAGACTCAACCTTGTATTTATTACCGTAAAATGATTCTGCTGCATGTATGACACACAACCTGTGAGTGAACGCACCAGCATTAGTGAGGATTACGCTCCGAGGGGCTTCGGCGTCGACTGTTGGAAAAACACGAGCCGTTGAAATGGAAGCGTCTCATTAGGGCTGCTGTTCGTCGCGGCAGCTGTGCTCAGTTTGAAGCGGGTCGCAGCTCTGAACGCATCACCGACGGGGAGAAGCTGGGTGCTTCTCCACTATATGCAGGTGTGTGTGTGTGTGTGTGTGTGTGTGTGTGTGTGTGTGTGTGTGTGTGTGTGTGTGTGATGGAGAAATGACGCATCCGTGTAATTGGAAACTAAATGGCTGTTTTCCAAAATGTCTTAACGAGGAATTACAGAGGCAAGTGGATTTTTAATTAAAATACAATGCATAAACCTTTGTTTTTACAGTGCCTTATAGGTTCTCCATATTGTTTCTATTAYTTTGGTTTTACTGCAGCAGACTGTCACACTCTGCTGCAGTAAAATGAGGTTTTTCTAAAGGGACTCTTGTGTTCATGGAAACACTACCGTTTGGGTTTTTTACACAGGGGTCGCCAAAATCAACACAAAATGGAAGCTCTTTGTAGTAAAAATGAAATGAAAAATATTTGCATATTCACAAATGGTAAATGTACTTTTCTCGCCATTTTATGGTCAATTTTAGGGATTTGAATGATTTCAGAGCAGAAGTGACAGACGCTAACCTTCATTACTCACACAAGACTCACCAAAAATGTTTTGTTTGTCAAAAGAAATGTGCACGGTTTCCTTACAGCGAAACATTCAGTTGTACTTTCACCATGGATGTTTAGACGGTGATACTTTGCAGTGCAGATTTGTCCGATTCATAAGGAAAATGCTTATTTGTCATGTTTTTCCTCTGGTGACCACTCTGAACCAGAATATTACGACTGTGAAGCCTGTTATGTTCACGATGTCGTAAACACGGGCCATCTGTCATGAACAGATTGGAAGCCTTAAGATAATGATAATGTTTGTGTTTTTCCTCGTAGGTTAGGAGCGTCTCATCTTTATCATGACGATTGTGAAGTCACGATTGGAAATGTGCACCGGGTATTTCCGTAATTAGGTTGCTCCAGTCTCTGATGCCTACAGGTGTGTGTGTGTGTGTGTGTGTGTGTGTGTGTGTGTGTGTGTGT
>NW_022280042.1:7722574-7734652 GCF_004355925.1 Anarrhichthys ocellatus
GAAAAATGTCCTCTGTTCTTTACTCGCAAAGATAAATATAAAAAAAACAAAATGTGGGAAGCACTTGTGGCGAGGCTCCTTCCTCAAACACTTCTCCCTCGGGAAACCTTGCGGGAGCTTGTAGGCAGAAAAACACACCACCGCTGTTATGATTTCCTCCCGATAAGAACTATTCCCCGCTCGACAGCTTCACGTCAAACGCTTCTTTTTGATTCTCCAGAACGGTTTTGGGAAATAATTGAAACGGGTTTATTCCCCGTGTATGTGTTGAGGGTTCTTTAGGTTTATCGTGTGTGAAAGAAGAGAAACCCCGAACAGCCACAGTATGTTATCAGTTAATGACTTTATTTTTAAGTATAAACAGTCTGCCCAGTAGAACACATGTGAAATAATTGTTATTCAACGCCTTTTATCCTCAGTGCTGTGTTTTGCATTCCTCTGATCACCCCCTATGGCATATGCAATTTGATACAATATGCTGAGTAATAGAAAGTCTGCTCCGTAATTGGCCAAACAACCCAGTGGTGGTGCATTTAAAAGCCTCAAGCTTGGGGAAAATGAAAAGCGAGTGATTATTCCGGGGCCTGTGGTAAATGAACCTCATAACGAGCGGGGCGGAGTGCGAGACAATTGGGAACGCTCCGGTTTCAAAACAAAGCAGCGGAGGTCAGGCCTGTGGAGCCTTGAGTGGAAGGGGGGGGGAAAAACAGCACTCTTACGACACAAAGTAGACCTCGCTTTGGCATCGTAGTCTAGTTAGATGGTTTTGAGGCTGGAGGCGAATTTCTTAATGCTGCATAATCCTCTGCAGCGTCCTCGTATCCATATTCATAGTCTTATGCATATTCCCTTTCTCTGAATACGTTTTCCAGGGGCCTCTCAGTTTGCATGACCTCCTCATGACCCGTCCTCCGAGGCTCCAGAGGATGCGAGTTTACGGGGGAAAATGGCCGTGGAATGATTCGGCGGCGTGCAATCTGCCATCTGTGCCCGGGCGCAGTTATGCCAAGGTGAGAGAAAGGGGCTCGTCGAGACCAGCTGGGGGAGCCGGCAAACAATCCTCTTCGTCCTCCAGGAGAAAAGTGGCACGCCGGGAAGCCGTGTGCTGCTTTGAACTCGGCCTGGAGGGGTTTTGGGGGTCTGCTGGATGTTCTTTTGTTGCTCGATAACTGACTGGGATGTCTGGAGGTAGGTGCAGTTGTGTCTAAGTGTGTGAATGTCGACACGTACGTTCAGATTTCTTACGTTTTTGATTGCTTTAAAAAAGGTTGAATTGTATTTCGCATTACGTGTGTTTTTTGTATTTTTCCGTGATGTCTCACTCTTTTTATACAAACGAGGCAAAAATAAAAATTACGAGGTGAACAAATTAAAGACATTTTAACAACCTCCCTCCAGAATATGACATGAAAACCACATTCAAGGATCCCTTTAATATAATTTACTTTCATACAGATTCATTATAAAATCTGTACTACGGCTGTATTATCACATACTTCTCCCTCATTCTGTTCAGGAAGTCTGTTTGGAGAAATAGCTGAAACCACAATTGCCCCCCCCCCGTCTAGACCGCACACAGACGCATTTTTCACTTACACACATCCATGAATTCCCGCTCATTTTAATTTATGCAGATGTATCCATCGGCAAAGAGTGTGAATCGGTGCAACCACGAGACGTCGTTGAGCATAGAGTCATAAATGAGCACAAACAATGTTAGGCTGATGGGTCGAGCAGTATGCAAGATTAGCCGTGGACAGACGGACGGACACACACGCACATAATCTCCTTGCAGAGATAATAAACTTCCGTGGGACCTCTACCACTCAGATCAATATTAGATGTATCTTGTATTATGCATTCATCGATTCATTTCAATTCTGTTCACGTTAAGTTTTGACTCAAGGTTCTCAACGAGCACAGCGTCAGTCAGCAGTCGCTAGTTCTCCCCCCGGAGGAAGCATGGCAGTGAGAGCGATATTTACTTGCCACTCAAAGGTGAAACCCTGACGCAGCTCAGCGATTAAAAGCACAGAAGCTATTAATCTTTGTCCCGTCTGCCGCTCTCCAAACATTTGATAAATATACAGCAAACACAAGTCGATTTTGGACGTCGGCGTGCCTCTGAGACTCAACATTCAAATTTGTTGTGAGATTACTTCTCTGCAAAAACAAATCAATGGCAGTGGGGCAGAATAAGCTCCAGACTTATGCTTCCTGTTGTGTTGGCCTTTGCAATTGCAATCCTTTCATATTTATTCCCAAAGTCTAGAAATACAGAATTTGACTTCCCGTTGATGTAATACGAGGACACTAAACCCTCGTTGTCTTAATTAGAGTTAAGTGAAATGAAGCTGCCGAGGCCTGAAGCTTCGTTGCAAGATACTTTTGGGAAAACGGTTAATTAGCTATAATGTTGCATGTACTCAAAGAACCGAATCAGACTGCCCTCCAAAACATCAACTCTTTTTACAGTTGAAATTCAGGATTCTTAATCTCTGACGGCCAATTCTCCAACGTGAGATCAACACAGACGTCTGTGGAAGGTCTGAAGTGGTCTCACGACAACAGAACCTCGTACATTTTGTTGCTGTAATTGGTGAGCTTCAGATGCTTTCCCTGTTTTCAGTTGTTATGCTAGGCTACGCTAATTGTCTCCTGGCTCTACCCTGTTGAACACACGGAGACGTGAGAGTTGTATCAATCTTCTCCTCTAACTCCCGGCTACGAAGTGCATGCATTTCCTAAAATATTGAACTATTGCTTCATCATATTTGACAGCCACTCCCAAGCGTCTCTTTCTTCCTCACTGCCCTGTGTGAAGAGCCTCTTGGTCTTTTTCACTGGGTCATTTATTCCAATATAGTTCCAACAACTCACTGCGCTAAAGGCTTTTAACGTTGATTTATCGGGCTTGGTCTCGTTCTTTACACCTGGAATAGAGATCCGGATTACCTCTGTCCACGCAGTTGCACTTAAATGCTATTGTGAGTTGATTGGCTCATTTTGGGGTGTAATTAATCTCTATTAAAACCACATCCATCTCACTCCGTACCTGAACCCTCTCACTGCGCCTCAGAACACAAACCCTGGGGAATGTGCCTGAAGAGACGGTGAAAAATAAAGAGTTTAAAAGACAGAAAAACAATTCACTCGTGACACGTAGAGGTGATTCACAAGAGTAATGGCAGGCTGTGTTTTCTCTTTAACTGCATACCTGTCTGCTTCTAGCCTCTCCCTTTCTGAGCCCCGTCTCTCTCTGTCTCTGATAATCTGAGCTGGTCTTAAGCCTCCATCTAAATTGTACTCCCCCCCCCCCCCCCCCCCCCTCCGTCTGATTCCGTCCTCACTGCGAGGCCCGAGAAATCCTCAGCAGATGACTGAGACTGTTCGTCTGTCTCCGTGCTGCTGACAGACAACACGGCGTTCAACGTGAAAACAAGGCTATTTCGAGCAGAGATGGAATGCATGAATTTATAGACGGAGTGTGTGTGTGTTTGTGTGTGTGTGTGAGAACCTCACAGACATTTTTCTTTGCACTTGTTTGACATTGTTTTCCGAAACCTGTCAACACGGAATGCTTTGTTGAGAACAGCGTGGAGGGAAATGCGAGCGTTTTGTGCCTGTCGCGCTGCTTTTATCCTCGAGACGTTCACACACGCACGCTGCACACGGATACGCATCGGGAAATAAGTTCCTGTTGATCTGGATCGCACAGCAGCCATCTTACATTTAAATTTAACACACTAGTAGTTAAATTTAGCACGGTAGAGAGAACAACCAAGTATAAGTATACAAACGTACCGAATAGCTACATGAAATACCACTTTCTTGACCAAAGTTACTTTAACTTTCGACAAGTTAACACAAATTCAGAGATAATTCAATCAGGCGGAATACCACCATGAACAATAGTACTTAAGTTCAGTACTTGGTTAATTATGCACTTAGTTACGGTACATTCCACCTCAAACGTTGGCCTGTCTGACACTTTATGAATGCTGTTGCATGCTAAACTCTCATAAATTCATTTGGTGAGATCCCAAAATGACAGAACTGAGGTCAAACATGTTCAGCAACTGAATCTCCACTGATCCGATTAGTTTTTTAAGCAATTCCCTTTCTGGACATGATGCCGTGCCACTCCGCCTGACCTCGTGTAATCACGTCAGCTCCTCTCTCTCCACCATTCTGGACCGATAAGCTCGCGCTGTTTGCAGGCCTCTCCCCGTCCGTCACGCGAATCCAGGCCGGGAAC
The DNA here is from genome assembly GCF_004355925.1 of Anarrhichthys ocellatus. Classification (NCBI taxonomy): domain Eukaryota; kingdom Metazoa; phylum Chordata; class Actinopteri; order Perciformes; family Anarhichadidae; genus Anarrhichthys; species Anarrhichthys ocellatus. The sequence continues at coordinate 7,726,833 of NW_022280042.1, forward strand.
ACGGCTAAAACATGACTGACAGCGTGCAGCAAGAGTAGATGAAAAAATAAAAAAAATCCCGCGCGGGGTCAAGGCTAGCTTTGCGGAAAGAATAATCAATCACACCTCAGGTGTCCGGGAGATTAACAGCTGCCATTATTCATACTGGACTCCAGGTGCTCCGTGTTGACTGGAGGACTGGATAGCATCACCTCCACGGAGACAGCCCATAAAAGTTTTTAGCCATAATCAAGCGGCAAAATCGATTCAACAAAGTGCTGCTACTCGGAGAAGTGAAGGTGGGGGGGCTCAATTACCCAGCATGCCGAGGTCAGATGTGTAAAGGGGGAAACGCAAGGTCAAGCGTTGCATTATATCTTCTCCCTCACTCCTATCACTTCCAATTTACTAAATACAAGAGCGCTGTTCTTTCCTCCTCGAGCTCCGGAAGATAATCGACAATGAAATTAGGTGTCGGCGGGATGGGGGGGGTGTGGAGGATGTGACGGCTCGGGGCAGATGGGAGATAATCGCAGGACACAATAACTGGCAGCCAGGAGAATCTGCCCCCGGGGACCTTCTTCATGGTCGTAATGAGCGTAACCTTGTCTGGCTCGGTGAAGAAAGTCAAATACGTGCGCGCTAGCATTTACTTTGGGTACGTGGACGCCCGTAAATAAAAGCTCAATAACATCCCCGCTCTCTCACACTTAACGGAAGCTCAACTCCCCCCCACCCAGAGCAGTATTGACTCACACACACACACACATGGAAGGAGTGTACACCTCCCCAATCATGACAAATCATCCTTTTTCCACTGGCTGTCTCACCTCAGGGGCCTGTGACAACAGCGTCAGCCCAGATGAGGGAGAAGGCTCACCGGCGTGGAGTCATTGAACACGGCGACCTGCTTTGACTTTCATGTTACCGGCGCTGCTTTATTTCATTTTTGTCCCGCTGATTGAACAAAGTCTCTCAGATCATGACTTTAATCATCCCAGTTCATCTTCTTTTCTTTTTGTGTAAGGGGGGGGGGGGAGGGGGTAGCTGAACAGCCGGCAAATTGAAGCAGTTTAATCTCAAACTTTGTGTGACACTGAGTTTCAATGTTTTGACATGTATTGCTTTTTTTTTTATTCTTGCAATTGCAAATTCAGGATAACAGTAATCAGTCCTTCCTCTGCATTGCATTGTGGTCTACGGAGACCGTGTCTACGTGTGAGACATTGGTATCTTTGCCTGTGGGACTGTCCATCGCCGGAGCAGAGTGATGCATCTAAAGAGAATACTCAATGGGACTGATGCTCACCTTTGTGTGAGACATAGAGTGACCTAAAAGGAAAGCATATCCTCAACATTAATCTAAAAATCCAAACGTATATTTTCTGTATTGCAGGTCGTCACCAACAGCTGTTCTCTCTGCTGGATCTTCTGGCTCTCCACATTTTGAAAACCCTCTGATGGTAAGGTAGGTCAAATACAAACACACGTCTTAATCATAATCCCATTTTTACTTGCTCATTGACCTTTGGCATCGGAGATTGAAGCACTTGTTACCCCTCTGGCGTAACATACATACTGATGGCTTTAGTTATTCTTCTCCGTCAGTCTGTCGCAGCTCCCTGAGTGGGACGCCACAGTGCAACGGGACTCAATGAGCTGGGCGAGCGACAGCTGAGCTCAGAAGTTGTCAGCCAAGGTCAATCATGGCCTCGTTTGCCGTGAAGCCATTAGCTAATCCCGCTAATGGGCCTGTTCAGAGACTGTATCTGATTGGGAATTTGCTCTCAGAAGGCGTGCGACTCACACTGCAGCGCACTAATGTTAGCACAGGGGCTCGATCCAGGGGGATTGAACGAGGGGGAGGTGAGAAATATGGGGGGCCGAGGTGCGACAAATCACACGGAGCGCGGCGTCTCCGGTTCCCGGGAGCAGCGGCTGCATCCGCAATGAACGGGCGAGGCCGTGGTGGAGTTTAATACGGCTGTCCACACACCGGTTTTTATTCATCCCAGTGGGGACATTTGTTTTTATCGCCGGGGTCAGCAGAGCGAGGGTCCCCGAGGAGCTCGTGAGCCGGCATCCCTGGATTGGAAGACGACGAGTGTCTCGCCCTGCTTCCCAAGTGAACCGGGAGATTAACCGCAGACCCCCTGCATGTGAAACCGGCTCTCCCACTGAGCGACGTCCGGGGGTCAAAGAGCTGGAGAGCACACAAATGCAATGAGCTCAGCATGACATCCGTCCAGACCGGCACGCGTGTGTACAGAACGTCACATCTCACATCCTGTTGTCACATCCTTTCCACCGGGGTACGTTTGATTTGACAAACAGCCGCAAGTGGCGTCGGCAGGCTGTGCAAAATGTATTCATGAATGCCGAACGGCACATTAGCAGGGTTCACTTCAAATGAAAGAAGTACAGCAGGAAAGCCATTATACCAAATAATCTCCTGGATTTTTAAAATCCACGCATCCCTGTTATTTAGCAACGGGGAACAAAGGTCTGCACTTAATGCAGGCAGCGCTGCTTACACCGCCGTGTGCAAAGCCTCCACGACCTGCCTGCAGAAATGTGAATTACCACTCGAATGCCTCGGTAATGGAGAGGCGTACCCGAGGGCCAGTTCCTCAGAACTCAACAATACTCGCGGGTTATAATTTGCAATTTACGTCTCGCTCTTGTAATTGTGATTTTTATCGGGGGGGATTCAGCGTTGGGGGAAATGGTTAACGGTCCAGATAAGGAGGAAATTGCGTTCTGTCGTCGTCCCTTGATTTGTGCCGACGCCACCTGCAGAATACCGGATGCTCTCTTTCACAGCACAGCACAGCTGGAAGGTCACCTTGGAGCTGCAAAGACATTTTTGAAATTTAAAAAAAAAAATGCAAGCTATGCAGGTTAAATTGAATCATTTTGTTAAAGACCCATTTTCAATCAGAGACTAAGTACATAGGATAGGGGAGGATAAATCCGTGTGTGTGTGTGTGTGTGTGTGTGTGTGTCCCTTCCACACTTCTATTAATGAATGACAGCAAAGTTACTACAGGGCCCTCTTCTAGTTCAGCCCCTCCCTGTGGTCACAGCCCCCCCTGCTATTGGTGCTGTAATAATGATTGTGACAATGAAAAGCATTAATGGTAATGACCGCCATCGGTAAAAGTATAAATTAGGCTCTCGATACATTGCGGACGCTCTCCACTTCCCCTTTGGGTTAATGATACGTCTTGGAGTGTGGATTTATTCCACAATGGCCGCTGTAATCTCAGCTTTTAATGGGACTAAACCTGACTGAGGGAAAGACACGGGAGGTTCATCGGAGTCGAGTCCAGACACAAATGAATACATATCAAAGTAATATCCGATTCATGACAGAACACTAATGAGAGTCCCTTATGCTGCTCCGTTAAATGCTAGTAATAGCCACACGTTTTGTTTATTAAAGGTCAAGCGGCTGTTTTCAGTATTCCAGGCATAGCAGGAACATCACCTCCAGGGTGGAACTGTCTCTTCTCTCTCTCCAGCCTGAAGCCGGGTCTCATTTTAATTCCCTCTCTTCTCTGCAACATTTAAATTCTGACTCAACGTCCCGCCACCCTCGGGCCCGCTATCGACAAGGCAGAAAGAAAAAAACACAAGGGCGGTCTCCTCCTCCATCTTATTGCCCCCCCATCTCCGCGCACGCAAGCACCAACCAATTTGCCGGCCAACCCTCTCAGTGAGCTGCAATGGTTTCTGGACTGTCAGCGCTTTGAGTCTTAGAGACTCGCCGTGCGGAACGCGGCAGGGCGAGTCAGTAAAACAAATGATCCTTATGGGAAATTAAGGGGAAGGTGTAATTATGATACAATAATCAGTGTGAATGCACCTGCACCAAATGAAGGGAGTTTACTTTGTGACCTAACCATCAATATCCTACTCGAGCTTAATGGATAACACTTAATGAGCTCTGAAGAAAATCGTACTTGTATTTAACACCCGGCCCACATTTGGAAGGAGAGAAGAAGCAGCGTGTTTGGGCTGGGCTTGTTTATGTGGCCTGAGATCATAGGAGGCGAACAGAGGGGCTCGCTTATCACACCCGACAGAGACGCGTCCCCTCGGCCTCCGGCGTCTGTTTTCATCAAACCGAGTTGCACTGACACTACATGGCACGAAGTCAAACCGCGTCCTCTCGCTGGGTGAATTGGCGCGGGAGGGCCCAGCGAGATTAGAACGCATCCGAGGAATGCTAATTTCGCCCAGGAGTCTGCAAGACTGGAGATGTTGTGATTAAAGACTCAATTTCCCAGAGGTCAGCGCGGCGTGATCTACCTCTGACTGATGGAGTCCCTGCGACATGTGCACGCTCCTGGCGCAGCGGCCTGCGTCAACACCTGTTAACACGGAGTAGGGAAGCGGGTGAAATATCCCCGTCATGAATGCAGTTGGTTAAGTAGCTGTGTCATGCTTTCAAACTGCTTCTTCGTGGTTTGGTTTATGTAAGCTGGAAAAAAAAGTGGAGGGAGAGGCCTACAGCAGCTCCCGGCTATAAAGGGCCAAAGCCCTGAAATGCTGCCATCCAGCATTATCTTCACGGAGCAGGGAGCCTCTGCCGTGCATTATCCCAACACGAGTCTCAGAGGGAAAGGCTTTTTAGAGCAGCAGGTTCTCGTAATGCGATTGAGCTTCGCTGCGACGGCACCAACTGCCACTGACGGCGCTTTTCTCTGTTCGTTACAATCATCTGGTCATTTGAACAACCGACTCACAGCTAGAATAATACATATCTGTTTTTGAAGGGACGTTTTGTTATCCTCCAAATCGCATATACTTTTCGGGGTTTTTCCACAGCCTACCATTCATCTTTAGGTGGCTCCTCTGACGGCTCCTTGCAGGCAGCATGTGATTGGTATTCATTTCTGCTGCCGGGTTGCTGGCACGGAAACTTGCTCCAGATATGTAATCCATCACGGTGCCCGCTTCCTTGCCCTTGTTTTTCAGTCAGAGTTATTCAATCATCATGTGATGACGCGGATAAATTTTCTCTAATTCAGCGGTGCATTATATATATACGGAGCCCCAAAACGGACTAAAAGACAGTGTTGAAGCACAGTATAAATAAATCCGTAAATGCTACAGTATTTTTTGTCAACAATTTAGATTCAAATTTTCCTCAATCTCCGATGAGTTTAAATCTGTAAATAAGTAAAGTTATTGGTTTCTGCTCATGGCCTAAGGCCCCGCTGAAAAGCTGACCATGCAAATATAAATGTAAGATGTAAATGTGTAATATTAGAGTGTAACAAACAGAGCAGGCAGAAATGGTAAAATATTGGTTTCTGTGCTAAGAGGTCAAGACGGAGATAATTTCACTACATTGAGTCCAGTGTTTGAACAAGGATGTGTAATGTACAGTTTATTAGAAGCATTTACCGCAGGCCTTTTAAAAACTGTTGGTTGGCTCATGGGTCATAGTTTGGCCACCCCAGAGTTTGCCTGGCAAACATTAATATGCTAATACAAAATACATGAAGTGGAAGTTAAAAATTGTAAATTTGCAAGTCAAAAATAAACAGAAGTCAAATTTATTTATTACATCTACATATTAGAACCAGCTCTCATTTCTTACCCAGTGATTGGAGGTTAAGATACAAGAATAAAGCTTTACTCTCCTTTTTACATTACATTTTTATTATTTAATTAATGTCTGCAGGGAACAACCAGATTTCATGTGTCATGTTTGCCTACTGTTTGTTGTCAGACTTTGTTCGAAGTGTCCTTGAACGCACCACTAGTCAGCCCAACACGCCCATGAGACAGGCACACAGGTGATTTCACTCATATAGGTGATTAGTCAGGACTGTGTGGGTGTGGACGGAGTAATTAGCCTCTTTCTAACCCCCCTTTTGCACATGTTAAGGGCGGGAATAACATTACCGATCTTATTGGTCCATAGAGTCCTGAGGCCGCGCATAATCACCTAGCGAAGCTCCATCCACCGCCAATGTGAGCAGAGGTCCAATTAGCTGTGATGGACAGAATCGTATTTAACAAAAGGACATCAGGTATTTGACTACTAGCAGGAAGGTTGTAAACAATACTGATGATACTTGATCTCATTTTCATTATAGTATTCATTAATGGGAATTTAATCACTCCACATAAAGGGTTTAAAACTATTAGATAAAACTGGTTTTTAGCAACAACTTTACTGCAAATAAGTTGAAATGCACCGATCTTGCTGGATTTCAGAGAATACCCACACTTTGCAAGTGTGGGTATTTGCAAGTAGTCAAGTCAATAGCTGCCAGCGGAGCCCAGGTGCTCGTAACGACTGCGAGCCAGTTTATCAGAGCTCACCGGGACACGTTTGATTAATCACACAAACACTATGCACGGAACAGTCGAGCTCAGACACTTTGTTTTATTTAATTCCCACATAAAGCATAAAAAAACAAGAACATGCATACAGCATTAAAGTTACAATCCGATGACAGTGAACACAATAAGGAGCTGGGAGGAAGAATGCATCTAATCAACCGAAACCATTTAAAACCATTCTGTGTTTTTAAATAACTACATTTAATTAAATGTAGTTATTTAAAAACACAGAATGGTTTTAAATGGTTTCTGTCTAATAACTTTTTAAAAAAAGGAACCATTTGACATTTGGGAAATACACTTACTCGCTTTCTTGCTGAGAGCCAGCAGGTGATTAGCTTAGCCTAAAGCTAGCAGCAGCTAGTTAGCTTAGCGTAAAGACTGAAAACAGGGGGAAACGGCTAGCCTGGCTCTGTTAGCGCCTCAAACAGTATAGATAGTGAGCTTTAGAGCTCACTGAGCCAGTCTAGCTGTTTCAGTCTTTATGCTACGCTAACTAGCTGCTGGATATAGCTACATAGTTAGCATATAGACATGAGGTATCAATGTTTTCATATAACTAAGCAAGAAAGCAAAAAGGCTTATTTCTGGAACTATTTCATTTTGTCAAAAACGCTGATTCTATATTTCATATTTAATTATAATACATAAATATTCTGACCACATTTAGCAAGAACAATAGATTCCCTCCGTCACAGTGAGGGTACAGGAAATGTTAACCGTATGTGAAGGTGTAATGTTTGGACATGAATAATATAAATAATATGTATACTGGTTTGGAGCAGTAGACTGTGGTGAATTGTGGGAAACACTTCTGAATAATGCTGCATCTTAGATAAACAATTGCCAACATAACCCAAAGGCACTTAGTAACTTCCTTACCCCCAATCGGGTGTGTAGCTCACAAAAATAAATACTGTAAGAGTGAACAGGTGCATGTTCTTTTCTTTAAAAAAAAATCTGAGATGATTACCGTCTCTGTCCATGCACAGCAATTACATTGCTCTTTAAAGTTTGTTTCTCTCGGCTGCCTCGCTAATTGGCCACTCTCCCCCTCCCCGAGCACGTTAGCTGATTGGTGCTCCTGTGGTAACCAACTTGTAGTAGGCTCCATTCAGCGCCATGAGCTGGTCGTGCGTTCCTTTCTCAATCACGTAGCCCCTGGACATGACGGCGATGATGTCCGAGTTCTGAATGGTGGACAGGCGATGGGCGATGACGATGCACGTCCGGCCCTCCCTGGCTTTGTCCAGGGCGTCTTGCACCGTCTGTCGTGACGCAAACAACAAACGCGAAGCGGTGTTCAGTTCTCCCCACACAGAAGACACACGCGCCTCACAATTATAGCAATTTCACAATCACACGCTGATTCCCATCATTAGAATGTTCCAGTGCATCAGTGCGCCGCAGAGGCCTCTTTGCTCCTCAGCGTGGTTCAGCTGTTTGAGGTGGAAAAGCTACTGCATAGCCCCCCCCCC